>NW_027507100.1:79331-119331 GCF_052324685.1 Brachyhypopomus gauderio
CTCTCCTCTCTCACCCCCATCTCCTCTCTCCCCTCTCCTCTCTCCTCTCTCCTCTCTCCATCGTCTGGTCCCTGTAATCTCTCATTGCTCCTGCTGTTACTCTGTTATTTTTGGTTTGGTATTATTGTTTTGTTGATGTTTTTGTTTTTGTTTTCTTTGTTTTGCTGTGTGTGTGTGTGTGTGTGTGTGTGTGTGTGTGTGTGTGTGTGTGTGTGTTCTATAGGTTCTCCCATGCCCATCCTCTCTCCCCAGTCCATCTGAACATTGCCATTCCCAGCCACCATCACCCAATCTCCATGACAACCAGAGTTCGGTGCTCAGCAGTGCCACTGTGCAGGCTGTTGGGGGCTCGGACTCGAGGAGGAGTTTGCACCCGCTCTCTATAGATCTGTAGCCCCGCCCTCCACCAATGGTAAGGCAGGGAGCAGTCTGCCCCGCCTCCCTCTCTCTCTCTCTCTCTCTCAGTTTAATTGACCTCTATTGGCATGACTTGCTAAAGCGCACTGTTGCAAAGACCCAGTAAAGTCTATAGGTTAACATTATGGGTGAAGGTAATAGCAACTATAGTTAATTGGCAATTAATTGTAGTATTACAAAATAACATACCATACTACAACCTCTGTACTTCTATTCCATACTTTTGTTCTATACTTCTGTTCACTTGTTCTGTTCTATACTGTCTTGTTTTCTCCTCTTTTAGTATGTCTTTGTTTCTCTCCTCTATGAATTCTTTTTGCTCTTTCTGCCTGTCTTTCATTTTCCATCCCTCTTTCTTTTTTTCTCTTTCTCTCTCTGTAAAATCTGCCTGGCCCCATTTGCGCACACCCAGGCTAACTGCACAGAGGTCTTGTGGAAAGTTTTATTGGAGCATGTCGCGTCCAATCAGTGCGGCGAGCTTCCTGTAGAGACCGTGTGCATGTGAGCGGCCTTTTGTGTAAGAACCTCCCTCCGGTGCTTTTGCAGGGTTTTAATTCCCACTGCTCGCCATGGTTACAAGCTCAGCCGGGTGAGCCTGCCAAGCATGGAGCTCAGAGGCTTGAACCAGCAGCTTGGCAGTGGCTTAGTTTAAAGCTTCTAACTCTAATGTACCAGAGCATCACATACAGTAACTCTAATGTACCAGAGCATCACATACAGTGACTCTAATGTATCAGTTGCATACAGTAACTCTAATGTACCAGAGCATCACATACAGTGACTCTAATGTACCAGTTGCATACAGTAACTCTGATGTACCAGAGTATCACATATGGTAAATCTAATGTTCCAGATCATCACATATAGTAACTCTAATGTACCAGAGTATCACATACAGTAACTCTAATATACCAGATCATCACATACAGTAACTCTAATGTACCAGAGCTTCACATACAGTAACTGTTCCAGATCATCACATATAGTAACTCTAATATACCAGATCATCACATACAGTAACTCTAATGTACCAGAGTATCACATACAGTAACACTCTAATATACCAGATCATCACATATAGTAACTCTAATGTACCAGAGCTTCACATACAGTAACTCTAATATACCAGATCATCACATATAGTAACTGTTCCAGATCATCACATATAGTAACTCTAATGTACCAGAGCATCACATACAGTGACTCTAATGTATCAGTTGCATACAGTAACTCTAATGTACCAGAGCATCACATACAGTGACTCTAATGTACCAGTTGCATACAGTAACTCTGATGTACCAGAGTATCACATATGGTAACTCTAATGTTCCAGATCATCACATATAGTAACTCTAATGTACCAGAGTATCACATACAGTAACTCTAATATACCAGATCATCACATACAGTAACTCTAATGTACCAGAGCTTCACATACAGTAACTGTTCCAGATCATCACATATAGTAACTCTAATATACCAGATCATCACATACAGTAACTCTAATGTACCAGAGTATCACATACAGTAACATTCTAATATACCAGATCATCACATATAGTAACTCTAATGTACCAGAGCTTCACATACAGTAACTCTAATATACCAGATCATCACATATAGTAACTGTTCCAGATCATCACATATAGTAACTCTAATGTACCAGAGTATCACATACAGTAACTCTAATATACCAGATCATCACATACAGTAACTCTAATGTACCAGAGCTTCACATACAGTAACTGTTCCAGATCATCACATATAGTAACTCTAATATACCAGATCATCACATACAGTAACTCTAATGTACCAGAGTATCACATACAGTAACACTCTAATATACCAGATCATCACATATAGTAACTCTAATGTACCAGAGCTTCACATACAGTAACTCTAATATACCAGATCATCACATATAGTAACTGTTCCAGATCATCACATATAGTAACTCTAATATACCAGATCATCACATACAGTAACTCTAATGTACCAGAGCTTCACATACAGTAACTCTAATATACCAGATCATCACATATAGTAACTGTTCCAGATCATCACATATAGTAACTCTAATGTACCAGAGTATCACATACAGTAACTCTAATGTACCAGAGCTTCACATACAGTAACTCTAATATACCAGATCATCACATATAGTAACTGTTCCAGATCATCGGTCTCTCTCTTGCTCTCTGAATCTCTTTCATATCCTTTTATTTATTTTCAAATTCATGTACACTATTGATCGCCTATCTATCTCTCCTCCCACATACATATACACTGTACTCACATAAACACCCACACACACACACACACACATTCACACACACACACACACACACACACACACACACACACACACAACACACACACACACACACACACACACACACACACACAAACAGGCTATGCTTGGTGCCTTTAGCCAGTCTTCAGTGCCTTTAGTCAATCTACATTAGAATTGTGTGTACTAACCTCCAGCTAACCTCCAGACTCTGACACTGCATCTGCCTCTGTTCTGTCTCTCTCCCTCTTTCTCTCTCTCTTTCTCACTGTCCCTTTATCAGTCAGTCAGTCACTCACTCACAAACACACAACCACAAATGCTCAAAACCACTCAAGCACACATGTACACCCACAAACACACAAACACAAGCTAACAATCACTTACTGACACACACTAACATGGACACTGGCACATGCCCACATGTTGTGGCGGTGGTGACCTTTGACCTCTGTATGCCAGCCGTATATGTCTGTTCCAGACTGCAAAATAGGAAGGGTCTTAGCCAGTGAAGGCATTGTACTGTTCCCCAGGAGGAAGAATTCTCTTTTACTGCATCAGATGTTTGGAGTGCTTACTGGAATGTAGGTGTTATTGGAGTGCTGGTGTTACTGGTGTACTGGTGTTATTGGAGTACTGGTGTTTATGGAGTACTGGTGTTTATGGAGTACTGGTGTTATTGGAGTATTGGTGTTATTGGAGTACTGGTGTTTACGGAGTACTGGTGTTACTGGAGTACTAGTGTTACTGGAGTACTGTCTTGATATTCAAACCTCAATTCAGCATTGTAAAATAATTTGAACAAAAGACAGATTTGCAGATAAAGCCTTATTCTGTGGAAAATGTAAAATGTGGGATGTAAATAATTGATAGCTTGTGTAGGTTCCCACAGCGGTTAGTCTCTGAGCAGAGCAGACGGCGGAGCTGTGAAATGGCGTCCTGCCCCGTCTTCCCCGTCATGAAGGACTCACAGGAGAACTTGGGGAGTCGGGAGGGTCCCTCTCTGAGCAGGAGCAGATGCAGTCAGAGCAGGATCTGATCCAGATAATACACATGTGTATGTGTGAGTCTATCTGCAAACGTGTGTGTGTATGCATACCTGTGTGTGTGTGTGTGTGTGTGTGTGTGTGTGTGTGTGTGTGTGTGTGTGTGTGTGTGTGTGTGTGTGTGTGTGTGTCTCCCTCTGACCACATGCTCATCTTAACCAGATCTGTGTCGCTCCACTCATCACAGAAGAGGCTTTTATCTAAAGTGGCTGCCTAATAGCCATGTGCAGGTCATCTCTGGAAGCAAACCCCAACCTTACCGGCAGCCTCCCACAGCCTGCAGCCCCCTCCTCTGAAGCTTCATTAAGTGCTTCCTCACGCATGTGTGTCTGTGCGAATGTGTGCGTGTGTGTGTATGTCCTGCTATTGACCAGCGATCGGGAAGCAGCTCGTTATCCTGAGCGCTTATCGACATTCTGAACAAGCCGAGGTGCCGTGGATGATTGCCATGGCGACGGGGGCCAGGCAGCCCTGTGTAGTAGATGGACGAGTGGAGACAGAAGATGGGCACCTTCTATCCCGGCAGTCTGAGACGCGCTTCTAATAGAGCACCGTGGAGCGGTAGAGCAGTCTGTCTGGAGTCTGATATCTCTCGCACACACACACACACGCACATACACACGCACGGGGGGGTGCAGGCAGACAGTTGGAGGAGAGAGGGATAGAATAAGGGACAGAGGGATGGAGAGAAAGTGGAGGTAAGAGAAAAAGAGGTTGGGAGAGAGGAGAGGAAGAGTGAAGTGAGGCTAGGAAGAGAGAGAGAGGACCACAGAGAGCGAGAGGGAGGAATATGGCAGAGCAGGAGTGAATTAAGGGGGTGGGGGGGACATACCTAGTGAAGACTAGACATACAGCGAGACAGAAGGAAAAGGTGTGTGTGTAACCGCTCCAGTGCAGTAGAAACAGTCTCGCTCACACACACCAGCCCAATCACTGCTAACAGATGCGTTGGGCATGAAAGGAGTAGGTTTACAAGGCAGGAATTCTAACAGCAGGGATAGGTGTCTTCATCTGTGCCTGTACAAAAAGCCCTTATACAAAACAGGGCTACACTGAGGGCAGGCTCCCCCAGGGCAGGTACCATTTAAACACCTGCTGGACGTGTGTTTGTTTGTTTCTAACTGTCTAATTTTGCTGGGGCAGCAGGCATGATCCTCCCAGTTCTGCTGGTTACATAGTTCCCAATTTCACTGGTTACAAAATTCCCAAATTTGCTGGCTTCACAGTTCCCAGTTCCTCTGGCTACACAGTTCCCAGTTCCTCTGGCTACACAGTTCCCAGTTCCTCTGGCTACACAGGAGTGCATTATTTCTTTGGTGGAAAGGACTATTCTGTTTCATTCATAGGGAAATCGCATGTTTGCAGTGCATTGCAGCACTGTTGCACTGAAGCTGTATGTGTCTCGGTGTGGATTTACACACAAACACACACATACTGATAAAAATGAAGTGTTAGGCGATGATACTAGTCTTGTTATTTAGAACAAGATTCTGCTTAGCTGTCCTCATTAAAAAAAGTCTGCTTGTGTGTGTGATAGAGAACAAAGTGGAAAGAGTGTGTTTGCCTTTCTGCATCCATTCTGCAACATATTAGTGTTGAGAAATACATTTTCTCACAATTAAAAATGCATCCCATCCCAAGAGCATCATTTCTAAGACAGAGCCTTTGTTGTGGAAACAGACTTTCATGTTAGACTGTGAGTGATCACTTCGGTCCGACATAAAAGGTTTCTCATCCGTTTACTAGAGTCTTGTCAGACATGGAGCATGTGATTTGTCAGACCCTGGGGAGATATGACTAATCAGACCTGGGGGGTGTGACTGGTCAGACCTGGGGGGTGTGACTCATCAGACCCTGGGGATTTGACTCATCAGACAAGAGAAGGTGAGCCGGTCAGACACGGGGCCATACGATTGGCCTGACCTGGGACATGTGACTAAAATGGCTCACTCGAACCCCAGACACAAACAGTCCAAAGTCCTTTTTTCCTGTTGAAGGTGAAATGTTTTGTAGAGTTGGACATAACAACACTGAGCCACTCTTACCATCACAGCACCAGTGGACATCATCTGGGCTCTCGAGCTGTTAAAGTGAATTATTGAAGAGCTGTTTGCAGCTACAACGCAGTACTCATGTTCCATTCAAGAGGTAGCCTTAAGCACTTTAGGATCTGATCAAAATGATAAATATCAAACCAGCAGCCTTGAACATCACCAACTACGCATGTGCAGCGTTTTCTGTTCATCACTCTGCCATGTTTTATTTCACGTTCAGATTAGCTTTGTGAATAATTTCACATTCAGTTTTCTCCACCCTCGTTTAATGCCTCAGAACTACAACTTTGCTCTTTAATTCAACCTTTTTATTCACCTCCAAATGCTGATATCAGGGGACTCATCAGAGAGGAGCGTAATAATCCTCCGATCAGGCCTGTAATTACGCAGAATTATAGCACATTGTGACCCTGCACACTGCGGCAGGAAGGGTTGGTGTCTCTCCAACATCTTCGATTACCTCTCTTTGACAGTTTGAGAAATCTACAACGCTCAGAGTGGTATAATTACTCTCCTAGGCCCTCTGCCTCTCTTTCTCTCACTCCCCCCTTCCTCTATCTCCCTCATCCTCTCCCTCTCTCCCACCCCCCACCCCTCCATACCTTGGGCTGTGCTGTTTTTCTCACTCTCTCCAGAATGCTATATGCTTACCACAGCATTGATCTCCTCAAATGATTTGCCCTTGAGTTTGTCAATATTTAAAAACCACTTTGTCCCTCGGAAAATCGTACTCAGCCAAGCAGATAAATGTCATAACCTGCTGCTATTTGTCTTCTACAAATAGCACAATGTCTGTGTGTTTGGAGAGTGGAGGGACCCTGGCTAGGAGGGACGGGTCCTTCCCTGTCCAGTCGTCCGTCCCCCTGCTGGGCCTCCTGCCACCTCCGCTCTCCCTCTGCTCTCCCTCCCCGGGTGCTCCGCCCGCCCCCCTCACCCTCCGCACGCAGTGTGTCCTGCTTCTAGAACACCGACTCATTAGCACGACTGTAGCGACAGCAGCTGCGTTGTGTTCTGGGAGCATCAGAAGGCTCGTTTGGACCTGCTACCAGCGAGGAGCTGACCCAGACACTCCACTTCCTTCAGTTTCTCTCTCTTTCTCTCTCTCAATCTCTCTCCCTGTCAACTTAGCTCAGTGTGATTTACTGGCATATGCATTTCACTACAGCATTCCCAAAACATAAAAAAACAAGAATTAATGTCTACCTGATATATTAATAATTGGAAAAAGAACCATAACCATTGTAATTGAACCATACCATCATAATAGATTCATGAGCAGTGAAATGGAACTATAACCATCATAACAGGGCAATAAACATCAAAATAGAACCTTAACCATAATAGAACCATCACCATCATAATAGAACCTTAACCATAATAGAACCATCACCATCATAATAGAACCATCACCATCAAAATAGAACCATCACGATCAAAATAGAACCATCACCATCATAATAGAACCATCACCATCAAAATAGAACCATCACCATCATAATAGAACCATAGCCATCAAACTATAACCATCACCATCATAATAGAACCATAACCATTTAAATAGAACAATCACCATCATAATAGAACCATAACCATCAGAATAGAACCATAGCCATCATAATAGAGCCATAATCATAATTGAAATGGTAAAAGCAGTTGTCTAAAAATAAAGCAGTAGTTAAAGTACTCTGTGCGTGTGTGCGTCTGTGTGTGTGTGTGTGTGTGTGTGTGTGTGTGCGTGCGTGCGCGTGTGTGCGCGTGTGTGCGTGTTTGTGTGTGTGTGCGTACGTGTCTGCGTCTGCGTGTGTGTGTGCGTGCGTGTCTGCGTCTGCGTGTGTGTGTGTGTGTGTGTGTGCGCGCGCGTGTGTGCGTGTGTGTTTGGTTGGCTAACCCACTGTCCTGGACAAACAGGCAGATATATTGTTAAAGGCTGCCTTGTTTATATTTGTCCCTTAAAGGATGGCCAGTTTGGCAGTATTGGAGAAACAGAGTTTATTATTTCAGCCTTGTAAAGTCCATTTTGTGCATTTGGTCAGATATATCATGTTCATTGAACAAGTGCGCCTCTGTCTGCTCTGTCATTGTACTTCTGGCAAAGTCTTCTGTTTGAGCAGCCACCATTTCTCGTATGGTCCTTTTGTGTGTGCGTCTCTCTCTCTGTCTGTCTCTCTCTCTCTCTGTCTGTCTCTCTCCCCCTGTTCATTAGAGGGCAGCGGTGTGGCGGCTCTGTCTGGGTGGGGAGGGTGGTGCTAAATTGCCTGTTAGGAGTTCTCCTGGTTTTGCTGAAATAGGAAGAAACTCCAGTAGGAGAGACCTCCACCCACCCGCTGCTCCAACCCTGCTTTTTACTCCTCCTTCTTGTGAGAAATTGATGTCTCCTCATCACTGCACCCCTAGTGTCCCTTAGCCAAACACACACACACACACACACACACACACACACACACACACACGCACCTGTCATCCGTGGCCACTCCACAAAAGAGGTATTTTCAGTTCTGTCTGGGTCGCTGATCAGAGGACACTGTGTCCTGGGCACCAGTGAGGGAGGGCCGTGTGCACACACACAAAGGGGTTGATCTCCGCTCCAGAGGAACAGCCACTGAATGTAGTGTCCCCCATAACTGAGGGAGAGCACCACTGTTTCACTGCTGGAGCCCCCTGTCACTGACACGCCGACCTGCGGTACCTCTCTCTCTCTCTCTCTCTCTCTCTCTCTCTCTCTCTCTTTCTCCTATCCCTCTCTCTCTCTCTACACTCTCTCCTCTCTCTCTCGCTTCCTCTTCCTTCTACTCATCCTATCCTATTCATCCTATCCTTTCTATCTCTGTCTCTGTTCTCTCTGTGTCTCTCTCTGTCTCCCCTCCCACACCCCCTCGCTCTTATTCCCTGTGTTTTACCTGAGATTGTGGCTTTAATATGGAGTCTTTATTCAGTTAACAGCACTTTCACCTCCTGTCTGCTTAGACTCAATTAAACCCCCGACCCCGAGCCGAAGAGTGAACTGCCACTCCTCCTCTCACCCCTGCACTGTGGTATCACGGCCCGAGTCCGGCTGTCTGGCACAACTGTTGTGTTTTAGCCGAGCTTTTTCCGTTTGTGTCAGTGACAATGAGAAAACCCGAAGCCTTTAGCTTGTTGCCACAGACGTGGCCCCTTGAGGGTGGACATACCGGCCCTGAGCCAGCCAATCAGCTGCCTTCTTCACGCTCCATTTGAAAATCCCTTTAATCAAACACTGCAGTCAGAAGTGCTCTCTCTTTCTCTGTCTTTCTCTCTCTCAAACAATATAACCAAATAATTGGAACATATGATACTGTTTTAAGTTGTATACATATGATACAGTTTTAACCCAGAACAGTTTTATATGTATACTAATAAGAAGCTGATAGATAAATAAACTTGACTAAGATAAATAATGGCATTTAACGAAGCATTTAGATTTGAGCAGGGTATTAAGACAGATTAATGGACATAGGAGAGGTGGTGGGTTTCACTGAAATCTGGGATTAGATATTTTCACTCGGAGCAAAAAAGCAGCACATTATATTTGGTCAGTGCAGTGAGCACACACGGCTCTGTTTTGGGAAGCAGCTCCTCGTGTCTGACTTCTCCATGGCTAGACTGTGGTCAGTGGACTTAGGCTCTGTACTGTCGCTGACCTGTAAGAAGATATTGGGCCTGTTCTTCCCTCTCTCTCTCTCTCTCTCTCTCTCTCTCTTTCTCACTCACAAAGACACACAGTTGCCTCAGGATGGGCTACCACCACGCACACACACACACACACACACACACACACACACACACACACACGCACACACACACACACACAACAACAACAGCAGAGATGTTCAAAAGTCACAAGATGCAAGTCCAAGTCAAGTCATGAGTCTTTAGGCTAGAGTTTAATAAATCCAGTCTCAAGTCAATACCAGGATAAGCATAGGGACCGGAGAAGGAAAATAACTATTCTATATATTAGCCATATTGACAGCTAAGTGGCCAGCATAAACTAAACAAACCTTATCCAGGTGTGTTTTCAGATACCTTATGAAGTTTGATGTGGTCGTTCCAGCATCAGTTTGTTTCCTACAATCTTTACATGCTGGCATCCTTCAGTTTTCATTACGATAAAAGTTGTTGCATCCCAAATCACGAAGCCAAAATGAGGAATAATGGCAACATGAACACACAAAGAAATAATTATGTTTCTGTAATTCTGCACACAGTGGCTAGAAAATAGATTCTTATTGTTCACGAGTAATTTTGGATGAGTCCAAGTTGAGTCACGAGTCAGTAGGGATGAGTCTGTAGTCTTTTTTGAGACGACTTAAGTGTGACTGACTCGGGTCGGCCACTCGAGTGCCCATCTCTGAACCCCACGTACAAACTCCCTCTATTTCTGCTGAAATTCATATACCTTTATAGTTATGGTTTGTAATTAACAGTAGTTGCTAAAGCAGTAAGTAGAGTTATTAATAACATTATACATTTCCCTTGAATTCCCCTTTGGGATCAAAAAAGGATCAATCTATTTATCTATCTAAAAAGTTGAGAAATAAAAAATAAATAAGTATAATGATGTATACACCACACATACACACATACAATCCATTAAAATACATTAATAATTTGATAAATTTTTAAAGCAATACATTAGATTAGTTTTACAATATTGAATAGACAAAACTTTAAAAAAATTATTTAAAAAAATTAATATATTTTCATTAGCATTCTAGTGTAATAATTTAAGAAATTTGGTCCAATTATTACTGCGTTGACTCTGGAGGGTTTTGTCTAGCATATTAGAGGTGTGGTTTTGAGGGCTGCAGGGAACGGTGTTGTGAAGGTGGTGTTTTTCTTTGATAGGTCTGAGAGGATCTGTGTGTGGGTGGAGGTGGTAACTCAGATGTGCTGGTGGACATGGGAGTCTGGGATACGTGGGAATGAGAGTTTAAAGTTTTTTGGGGGTTTTTTTGCCTAATGCGAGAGAGACTTTTAAGATAGCTTTACAATATTCCAAATGAAATGTTTCTAAGACATGTCCATTAAAGAGTCCTCTTGACAAATGATTACACCCCATACCTCGCTGCCATACAGTAGTATGAGTTTAATGATATAATTACATATTTTTAGCCAAATTTAAATTGGACTGAATGTATTAATAGATCTTTTAATAATAAAATATGCCCTTGTTATATATTCTTGCTTTTTCTACCCACGCATGCATGGTCCTGCTAAAGGTGCCACATGCACAGATTAATGGCCCTAGATAATTATAGTCTGTAGTGTGCTGAAATACCCCCCCCCCCAAAAAAAAAGGTAGAGTGGACTGATTTTGTTGGTGATCAGGCTTTTTCTAAAGTTCTAAAGTTTGTTGCAGATGTAGTTGTTGTTGTAAAGCTGTAGGGGTTAGCTGAACCACATCACATATCAGGACTTTTCTTTCTTTCTCATTTCATTCTAATTGGAAATGTGTTGATTGTTCAGGGGTTGTGGCCAGTTTGTTGATGTAAACATGGAAGAGTGTGGGAGATGGATTACAACCTTCATGCACTCTACTTCTGTTCCTCTGTTCTCTGCCTGTGTACTTGGATCTAATTAAACCATACAGTTCCTCCAATAGCACCCTGAGGTAACTGGAGGAATAGTCCACCATGCCAAACACAGTCAGATGCTGGTGTTAGGTCTACGAAGGAAGCCAATATCTTCCCTTTGAATTGTTGGACTTTAGACTAAGTGAATGAATCTATCTATCTATCTATCTATCTATCTATCTATCTATCTATCTATCTATCTATCTATCCATCCATCCATCCATCCATCCATCCATCCATCCATCCATCCATCCATCCATCCATCCATCCATCCATCCATCCATCCATCCATCCATCCATCTATCTATCTATCTATCTATCTCCCCTTATTCCTCCTATTTCTCTGTCTCCCCGTTATGTTGATTAGCCTTGAATCAGGAATGACTGTTCAGTCATCGTTCTGACTCTTCAGTGTTCTGACTCTTCACTCTTCTGACTCTCCAGGTAATCATCTGCCTTGTCAGTGATCAGTGTTCTTGATGGTGTGGTGTTAATGCTACAGCCACAGCACTGTAGTCTGGGTCCTGTCAGCCCCACCGAAGCAAACACCTTCAGTCCTCCTCTTCCAGACACTGTAAATGGATCATTAGCATCCCGTCCGCTGACGGGCTCCAGTGTCTTAATTACCTTGCTACCCTTCTGAATTACCCCAAAAGTCGATAGCACCTAGTGTTGGCCGTTAGCTCTAAAAACATGTCTGTATCTGCTGGAGACAGTCTCCGCTCCACCTGGCCATGGAGCGCTTGTGGTCTGTACCTTGCAGACCGAGACACAGTATTACTGTCTCAGTACTGTACTTACCGTTCTAGCCCAGACAAGGGTTATTACTGTCTCACGGACTCCCTTAGCTGCCTCTCTCTGGGTGAGTTTATTGCTAAATGCACTGCACTGGATACAGCTTGTGGCATCACAGGGGACTCATAAAGAAAGTCTGTCACTGTGCTGTGTGGTTGTGTGTAAATCGACTGGTGATAAAGGCAAATTGAACTGACCTAAATCAGCCTGAATGTGGAGAGGTCTGAATGCCTCAGTGCTCAGCCCTTATGGGATTGCATTAACCCCCTTCACCCCCACAACCCAAACTCTCAGTCCTGCCCACACCCCAACATTCACTCCACCCACAACCCAACACTTTAACCCCACCTACACCCCAACATTAATCCCCACCAATACCCTGACGCTCGCCCCCACCCACAACCCAACACTCAGCCCCACCCTCAATAAGAGCCAAGGAAATTCTGAAAGGTGAAACCTGACAGGTCACCTTGTTGTTGACAAATACCCTTTCCTTCCATTCCTGTCAAGCCCCCGTGCACGGCGACACCGGCCCGTTCCACCGCCCGTCCTCCTCTGAAATGTCATTTTAGCATCTTGACACATTATTGACGAGGGCAGGTTGACATTTCCTGAGTTTTTCACTAAGGAGGAAAGAAAAATAATGTAACTTATCGTAATGCCAGACGACACTGTGTGCTGAGAAGAATGGCCCTCCTGAGACCGTCACTCAGGAACATCTGCCCTAAAATCACAACCATATCTGACCTTATTTCTAAAAGTACGTCTAAAACATCTTGTTAATTCATTGGGCCAATTCTGATCTTTGTCCTGCCTTGTACAGCTTCTGAGCTCAGGGTGTGTTGTGCTGTGCAGACCACTTGTGTGAGGTTTACTACATTGGCAAGTAAACACATGTCATGTGCACTTTCTGTGTGTGTGTGTGTGTGTGTGTGTGTGTGTGTGTGTGTGTGTGTGTGTGTGTGTGTGTGTATGTGTGTGTGTGTGTAGCTGTGGCCCACATGTGTTCCGGATGATAGAAGTAGTGTCGTTGTTCGTAATGACAGCCTCCCCTGCGGCCCAACCCCACTCTTCCTCCTCTTTATCCTCTCAGGGTTGCCCCTCCCTCTCCTCTTCCTCTCTACTGCACACTGGGTTGACGTGTCCTGCTTTACTGGACCACAAATGAGAGCGTCTATTCCGCTCTCTCTCTCTCCTTACTCCTCTTTCCTTCTTTCTTTCTCTCCTCCTTCACTCTTTCTTGGTCTGTCTTCATTTCTCTTCTTCTGTCTCCACTTCTCCCTCTATATTCTTTCTATTTTCTTCCCTCATTAATTTCTCTCTCTTTTATATGTGTCCATCATTTGTAGAGTTCTTCCTCTTGCAGTAGCACTCTATTACTATATCTGACTTTTAAAACGAGGCCCGTGTATCCACTGGGGGGTTAGGTGGGGGGGGGGGGGGGGGGGTCTCCTCACAGCGTTGTCTCCTCACAGCGGGTGGAGGTGTGTTACAGGGACACGTGTTGTCTCCTCACAGCTGGTGGAGGTGTGTTACAGGGACACGTGTTGTCTCCTCACAGCTGGTGGAGGTGTGTTACAGGGACACATGTTGTCTCCTCACAGCTGGTGGAGGTGTGTTACAGGGACACGTGTTGTCTCCTCACAGCTGGTGGAGGTGTGTTACAGGGACACGTGTTGTCTCCTCACAGCGGGTGGAGGTGTGTTACAGGGACACGTGTTGTCTCCTCACAGCTGGTGGAGGTGTGTTACAGGGACACGTGCTGTCTCCTCACAGCTGGTGGAGGTGTGTTACAGGGACACGTGTTGTCTCCTCACAGCTGGTGGAGGTGTGTTACAGGGACATGTGTTGTCTCCTCACAGCTGGTGGAGGTGTTGTGTTACAGGGACACGTGTTGTCTCCTCACAGCTGGTGGAGGTGTGTTATAGGGACACGTGTTGTCTCCTCACAGCTGGTGGAGGTGTGTTACAGGGACACGTGTTGTCTCCTCACAGCTGGTGGAGGTGTGTTTGCTGAGATGGGCACTAGCTGAGATTTAGCAGAATGAGACAGGTAGCATATAAGCACTCACACCTGGGCCATGCACTCACATTTCCACTAGTGGACAGGTACACACACACACACACACACACACACACACACACACACACACACACACACACACACACACACACACACACAAGCTGTAGAGGTCAAAATGCCTTGTGCATCGCAGTGAAACACAGGAGATGAGAGAAAAGGCGAGATGTGTTTAGCCAGATAAGCAACCTAATCACATGCACATCACTGCTGTTTTCAACAGCTGTCAGGGACACGCTCCCACACACACACACACACACACACACACAGATGCATTGTCCTGTCATTGAGGCTCTGACAACACGTGTCCAATAACTTACGACCAGCATCCACTGCATCTGCGATCATGTTTCAAAGCTGCCCCATAAACCACACATCTGCCCCATCCATCTCGTACCCCACAGTGGGCGGGCCCGCCTTGATTCCCCAGCCCCGCACAAAGCACCTCGGGCTGGGCCGCCCTCCCCTCCCACAGCCCCTGAGCGGGCAGGCATATTTGGGCTGGAGTGGGATCATGGCCCGGGGGTCAGGAGGGACTTAGGCGGGCTTTATTGGGCATGTCCAGGGCAGGTGGGCTGAACCCAGGGGGCAGGAATATGAGTGTGGGGAAATGACAGACCGCACCATGACAAATGGCTTTAACACGCTGTGGAAAGGAGTGTGTGGCAGACATTTGGCAGTTAAGTGGAGACGTGTTAAGAGAGATGTCATGGAGAAGGGCTTGATGACGGACAGCTGCGTGCGTGTGTGTGTGTGTGTGTGTGTGTGTGTGTGTGTGTGTGTGCTGACTAGAATTTGCTGACCAGATTTTGTTGTTTTACCATGACCGCAAGCCCATTTCAGCGATGTGCTAATTGAATGAAGGGTACTGGAGTATAGTGTCATGAACATGAGGTGTAGGGGGAGCTGGAGTCAGGTGCAGAGTTGCCGGTGCCGAGTTGACACTACTGGGTTACGTCTGAGCCTCTTAGCCGTGTGGGCTGGCGCTGACACACCCCTGGCCTGGGCTCACACCGTCTCACTGAGACTGCTATGGAGACTCCTTACTGGCCCTGTGCTTTCAGGACCTGTGCCTTGAGGCCTGCCTCGGTTAACCCACCCTGGTCATGCTCACTGGGGTTTGTGTGTGTGTGTGTGTGTGTGTGTGTGTGTGTGTGTGTGTGTGTGTGTGTGTGTGTGTGTGTGTGTGTGTATGTGTTATTTATAGGAGCATTTCTGGCCTCAGATGGCCACTTCAGGCTTCCCAGCCCTGTAGCCATCTCTGTTTACAAGAACAGCTTCCTCTCACTCTAATGACACATATGCATACACACACACACACACACACACACACTCACACACCTCATTTCGTTGTAGTCTGTGTTTACTGCTAGCAGCCGGAGGCTAGAACTGCCCAGGGATGTGGAGGACAGGAGAAAAGCAGCATGGTTACCATGACGCCGGGAGAGGGCATGGCTAACACTGGGAAAACCTACATTATCCCTGGAAACTGAATTTTAACAAGCTCTGGGGTTTTAGATGGGTTTAGTGGTAAAGGGAGAGGAGATGTAACACACCCTAGAACACAGACGGGCCCCGCGTCCCTGTGGCACTGCAGGCACACCTGTAGAGCTCGTTTTAAAGGGCTTGTGTGTGCAGGAGGACCTATGGATCCTCACCGCTGCCTGTGGTTTGGCTGGAGAACAGATAAATCTGTGTCCTTTTGTTTGGTGGTAGCCCATCCTGAGGCTGTGTGTGTGTGTGTGTGTGTGTGTGTGTGTGTGTGTGTGTGTGTGTGTGTGTGTGTGTGTGTGTGTGTGTGTGTGTGTCCATCTGTGCATGTCTGTGTGTGTGTGTGTGTGTTTGTATCAGGGGTTAAGCCCCTTGTATGCATGGAGGCCCTAAGAAACACCCTGGGGCAGGATGTGTTCACAGTCAACAAATCTGAGCAGCTGCGCTGTGATCTCCTGCCCTGTGGCCTACAGCAGGCTGCATGCTGTACTCTGATCCTCACCGCCCCCCCCCCCCCCCCCACACCGGGCCGGCCCCGCCCACATGTCCTTCACACCGGCAGGGACCTGGTCTCACCGCGCATTGTTGGTTTTACACAGCGAGGGAGGGAGAGAACATAAAAGAGAGAGAGAGAGAGAATGTAAAGGAGAGAGAGAGAGACAGACAGAATGTGAAAAAGAGAGATTGAATGTGAAGGAGGGGAGCGACATGGCTGCGAGGGTCGCTGACAGACGCTCAGCGTGGTGGTGCAGCACAGAACATGGTGGAGTGAGGGTGGAGGGTGTGGTGGGGGAGAGGACGGGTGCCCACGTCACCTGTCATTACTGCAACCTGTCACTCCACTGACAGCCATCAAAAGGGTACAGAGAGAATGTTTGTGTGTGCATGTTTGACAGAAACAGAGTGATACAGACAGAAAGCTTATGTGTGCGTGATAGTCAGAGTGTGAGACAGGGAGAGGGAGACTAAAGTGAAGAAGTAGATGTGACTGTGTGGGGTAGTAGAACAGGTGTGAAGGAGACCTGTGACTGTGTGGGGTAGTAGAACAGGTGTGAAGGAGACCTGTGACTGTGTGGGGTAGTAGAACAGGTGTGAAGGAGACCTGTGACTGTGTGGGGTAGTAGAACAGGTGTGAAGGAGACCTGTGACTGTGTGGGGTAGTAGAACAGGTGTGAAGGAGACCTGTGACTGTGTGGGGTAGTAGAACAGGTGTGAAGGAGACCTGTGTCTGTGTGAGGTAGTAAAACAGGTGTGAAGGAGACCTGTGTCTGTGTGGGGTAGTAAAACAGGTGTGAAGGAGACCTGTGACTGTGTGGGGTAGTAAAACAGGTGTGAAGGAGACCTGTGACTGTGTGGGGTAGTAAAACAGGTGTGAAGGAGACCTGTGTCTGTGTGGGGTAGTAAAACAGGTGTGAAGGAGACCTGTGACTGTGTGGGGTAGTAAAACAGGTGTGAAGGAGACCTGTGACTGTGTGGGGTAGTAAAACAGGTGTGAAGGAGACCTGTGTCTGTGTGGGGTAGTAAAACAGGTGTGAAGGAGACCTGTGTCTGTGTGGGGTAGTAAAACAGGTGTGAAGGAGACCTGTGACTGTGTGGGGTAGTAAAATAGGTGTGAAGGAAACCTGTGACTGTGTGGGGTAGTAAAACAGGTGTGAAGGAGACCTGTGTCTGTGTGGGGTAGTAAAACAGGTGTGAAGGAGACCTGTGTCTGTGTGGGGTAGTAAAACAGGTGTGAAGGAGACCAGTGACTGTGTGGGGAAATAGAACAGGTGTGCAGGAGACCTGTGTCTGTGTGGGGTAGTAGAACAGGTGTGAAGGAGACCTGTGACTGTGTGGGGTAATAGAACAGGTGTGAAGGAGACCTGTGACTGTGTGGGGTAGTAAAACAGGTGTGCAGGAGACCTGTGTCTGTGTGAGGTAGTAAAACAGGTGTGAAGGAGACCTGTGTCTGTGTGGGGTAATAGAACAGGTGTGAAGGAGACCTGTGACTGTGTGGGGTAGTAGAACAGGTGTGAAGGAGACCTGTGTCTGTGTGGGGTAGTAAAACAGGTGTGAAGGAGACCTGTGTCTGTGTGGGGTAGTAAAACAGGTGTGAAGGAGACCTGTGTCTGTGTGGGGTAGTAAAACAGGTGTGAAGGAGACCTGTGACTGTGTGGGGAAATAGAACAGGTGTGCAGGAGACCTGTGTCTGTGTGGGGTAGTAGAACAGGTGTGAAGGAGACCTGTGACTGTGTGGGGTAATAGAACAGGTGTGAAGGAGACCTGTGACTGTGTGGGGTAGTAAAACAGGTGTGCAGGAGACCTGTGTCTGTGTGAGGTAGTAAAACAGGTGTGAAGGAGACCTGTGTCTGTGTGGGGTAATAGAACAGGTGTGAAGGAGACCTGTGACTGTGTGGGATAGTAGAACAGGTGTGAAGGAGACCTGTGTCTGTGTGGGGTAGTAAAACAGGTGTGAAGGAGACCTGTGACTGTGTGGGGTAGTAAAACAGGTGTGAAGGGGTGTAGTGGTTCTTGCGCCCGTGTGATGGGCCCCAGGCCCTTGGCCTCTCAGAGCCACACAGACTGCTGGAGATCTCACACACGGCTGTGTTAGACATGGATGGTTGGGCACGCACACCTACTGTTTCATCCCATCTGTGACAGAGAAGTGAAAGAATTTACTTTTTGGCATGTGTTGTATCGCCCCCTCCTCTCTCTCTCTCACTCTCTCTCTCTCACACACACAGACACACAAACACACAGTCTCTCTCTGCATGAAGACATTATACTTCAGACAGACAGATATTTCAGACAGAAATGGTGTCACTTTCCTCACCCTCTTTAATCAAAGTAAAAACTAAACACACACAGCAAAAGAATATTTCATTGGCCGTTACATCAGTCTGTGTGTGTGTGTGTGTGTGTGTGTGTGTGTGTGTGTGTGTGTGTGTGTGTGTGTGTGTGTGTGTGTGTGTCGTCTGCTGGGCTTTTATGTGTTTCACTGTGGATACTCTTAATGTGTTTATAGGAGCAGTTTTTAGCAGTTTTTGATTACATGCCTGTTAAGGGAACAGAGAATGTGAGGCTTATCTGATCTCATCTGCACTACTGCTGTGTTGTTACTGTGCTGCTGCAGTGTTGTTACTGTGTTGTTACAGTGCTGTTACTGTGTTGTTACAGTGCTGTTACTGTGTTGTTACAGTGCTGTTACAGTGCTGTTAATGTGCTGTTACTGTGTTGTTACAGTGCTGCTGCAGTGTTGTTACTGTGTTGTTACAGTGCTGTTACTGTGTTGTTACAGTGCTGTTACTGTGTTGTTACAGTGCTGTTACTGTGCTGTTACTGTGTTGTTACAGTGCTGTTACTGTGCTGTTACTGTGTTGTTACAGTGCTGTTACTGTGTTGTTACAGTGCTGCTGCAGTGTTGTTACTGTGTTGTTACAGTGCTGCTGCAGTGCTGTTACAGTGTTGTTACAGTGCTGCTGCAGTGCAGTTATAGTGTTGTAACGGTGTTGTTACTGTGTTGTTACAGTGCTGTTATAGTGTGGTTACTGTGTCGCTACAGGTCTGCATTTTAAACGGTCTCAACATTACAATTGTAAAATATTCTCAGAAATGTAACCCATGTAAGGCAGAAAATGGAATGCTATCAGAGCTTTTATTAAAAAGTAAAAATCTCAGGTGTCTGCTGTGGTGGTTCTGTGGGAGGGCCCGTGGTTCTGCAGGAGGGCCCGTGGTTCTGCGGGAAGGCCCGTGGTTCTGCGGGAGGGCCCGTGGTTCTGCGGGAAGGCCCGTGGTTCTACAGGAGGGCCCGTGGTTCTGCAGGAGGGCCCGTGGTTCTGCAGGAGGGCCCGTGCTTCTGCGGGAGGGCCCGTGGTTCTGCGGGAGGGCCCGTGGTTCTGCGGGAGGGCCCGTGGTTCTGCGGCAGGGCCCATGGTTCTGCGGCAGGGCCCGTGGTTCTGCAGGAGGGCCCGTGGTTCTGCAGCAGGGCCCGTGGTTCTGCAGCAGGGCCCGTGGTTCTGCAGCAGGGCCCGTGGTTCTGCAGGAGGGCCCGTGGTTGATTGGAGCTGTGCTGTACCAGGCTGAGCAAAGGCAGCTTGTCCTGCTCATGAGTTCTGCTGGCAGGAATGCTGCCTCTCTAAACCCAGGGGCGCATTTTAGAGCAATTACTGCTCCAGTGTTCTTCAGCTCAGACCTGGCCCTCTAATCATTTCAATTGTACGTTTATAGAAGTAGGTGCGTGTGTGTGTGTTGCCTGGGTTGTTCCATTCATCAGGCCCTAAAGCAGGCAGCAGACAGACAGCTGGTGAACATTTAAACCCATCATCGCACGGCCGTAATGTTTCCCAGATGTTGCATTGTTAAAAAAAGCACATCCATACAGACACATTGACTTAACTGCCACGATTAATTACCAAGGACAACAGTCTACATCTGCTCCCAGGTCTGCCCTATTGAAACAGAACCCCCCCCTCAAACCCCCTCACCGCAGCGAATGGCTAACCCGTCTGTCCGTTTCTGTTTCCACAGAGCAAGTGTCCAGTCAGCAGCAGGGCCAGCCCCCGCTGCCCCCAGCCCCGCCCCCGCACAAGCAGCAGCCTTTGGTGACGGCGCTCAACCACAGCTCGGCCACTAGCCGGCGGAACGCCAGCCCGGCCGCCCCGCCCCTCCCCGCAGAGCTGCCCACCACACCCGAATCCGTCCCGCTGCAGGACAGCTGGGTCCTGGGCAGCAATGTGCCACTGGAGAGCCGGTGAGACAGCCACACCCTCACACACACACACCCACACTAAAAGAGACATGGAGACATAATCACACACACACACACACGCACGCACACACTAAAAGAGACATAGAGACATAATCACACACACACACACACACACTAAAAGAGACATAGAAACATACTCACACACACACACACGCACGCACACCAGCACATGCATGCAAACAACCTTACACTGGTTAGTTACAGAGGACAATTTCAGAAATGAGCAGTACTAATCCCACCAGGGTGCACCCACCATGCACTACTAACCTCAGAAGAATGTACCACATCCTTCAGTACTAACCCCACCAGGGTGGGCACCTCGTGCAGGACTGATTCCTGCTGCACCACTCATCCCTCCACCGTACGCACATCCCCTCACCGGGTACTAACCCCATCAGTCCAGGTCCAGCCCGTGGTATCGCAGTACTGACCACAACACATCCCCTCACTGGGTACTAACCCCATCAGTCCGCGTCCAGCCCGTGATACCGCAGTACTGACCAGAACACATTCCCTCACCGGGTACTAACCCCATCAGTCCAGGTCCAGCCCGTGGTACCGCAGTACTGACCAGAACACATCCCCTCACCGGGTATTAAACACACACACTCTGGTGTGTGTTAGTGCGGTCTGGCCCAGACCTCCTGCTAGGGCGGGATCAGACTGCAGCGTGCGTTTGTGTAGCAGATGCTGACCAGCTGTTCCCCCTGCTCACCCACACACACTGGATCCCAGAACTCCAGCCTGCACATGACCCAGGCAGCCGAGGACATGATGCCAGTGCTGGTACTGCCACACTGTAACCCCCACCTGCTCTTACTCCCACCATACTACTGTTACTCCCAATATACTACTGTTAGTACCACTGTACTACTCTTACTCCCACCATACTACTGTTACACCCAATATACTACTGTTACTACCACCGTACTACTCTTACTCCCACCATACTACTGTTACTCCCAATATACTACTGTTACTACCACCATACTACTCTTACTCTCACCATACTACTGTTACTCCCAATATACTACTGTTACTCCCAAAATACTACTGTTACTCCCAAAATGCTACTCTTACTCTCACCTTACTACTCAAACCTGCTGTCATACTAGACCCAAATATCAGAACAGTGCTTCACAGCAACATGTGAACAACCTTTTAAAAAGGTTTGATGTTTTCGGTCACCAGATGACGTCACTCGATTTTAAACGCCGCAGGTTACCAAAGCATATAACACCATAGGTTATATTGCGTAGGTCAGAATGAGCATGTGTGAGGATCTGTACAGGAAGCCTCCAGCTTGGGTCACACACAGCAGGCCTGTGGCAGGGCTATTGGGAGGGTGTGGCCTGTGGCAGGGCTATTGGGAGGGTGTGGCCTGTGGCAGGGCTATGGGGAGGGTGTGGCCTGTGGCAGGGCTATTGGGAGGGTGTGGCCTGTGGCAGGGCTATTGGGAGGGTGTGGCCTGTGGCAGGGCTATGGGGAGGGTGTGGCCTGTGGCAGGGCTATTGGGAGGGTGTGGCCTGTGGCAGGGCTATGGGGAGGGCGTGGCCTGTGGCAGGGCTATGGGGAGGGTATGGCCTGCCAACTGTTCTTCTGCACTGGGCAGAGTCTGAAGCTCCACTGTAAACATGGAGGAGGAGGTGTGGGGGAGCGATAATGATCCCTCTCTGTGTGTCTGGCCTGTTCTTACTCTGACACTTCATAATGAACAAGCCAGCCCCCCTCACCCCTGTTTTAACAAGGTCTACTTCATTACACACATACACACACACACACACACACACACACACACACACACACACACACACAGTAAAAAGTGTTTGTGAGGTGGGCGGAATCAATGCAGTAGACACAGCCATGATAGTTACCAGGGTTACCTCTTCATGTGAGCTATTACCAGGGTTACCTCATCATATGAGCTATTACCAGGGTTACCTCTTCAGATGAGCTATTACCAGGGTTACCTCGTCATGTGAGCTATTACCAGGGTTACCTCGTCATGTGAGCTATTACCAGGGTTACCTCTTCATATGAGCTATTACCAGGGTTACCACGTCATGTGAGCTATTACCAGGGTTACCTCGTTACATGAGCTATTACCAGGGTTACCTCGTCACGTGAGTTATTACCAGGGTTACCTCGTCACATGAGCTATTACCAGGGTTACCTCGTCACGTGAGTTAATACCAGGGTTACCTCGTCATATGAGCTATTACCAGGGTTACATCGTCACGTGAGTTATTACCAGGGTTACTTCGTCATGAGCTATTACCAGGGTTACCTCGTCACGTGAGTTATTACTAGGGTTACCTCGTCATGTGAGTTATTACTAGGGTTACCTCGTCACGTGAGTTATTACCAGGGTTACCTCGTCATATGAGCTATTACCAGGGTTACCTCGTCATGTGAGTTATTACCAGGGTTAACTTGTCATATGAGCTATTACCAGGGTTACCTCGTCATGTGAGTTATTACCAGGGTTAACTCGTCATGTGAGCTATTACCAGGGTTACCTCGTTACGTGAGTTATTACTAGGGTTACCTCGTCATGTGAGCTATTACCAGGGTTACCTCGTCACGTGAATTATTACTAGGGTTACCTCGTCATGTGAGCTATTACCAGGGTTACCTCGTCATGTATCTCTCACTCATTCTGAGTGAGACAAAGGGACAGGATTAAGGAAAAAGAGAGGGATGACTAATGAAGGGAGGAATCCGGGCAGATGCGAGATGCGTAAACAGGGCGGGAGAGACGGAGCGTGGAGCAGCAGGAGGGCAGTAGGTGTACCACTACAGCTGGCACACACACACACACACACACACACACACACACACACACACACACACACACACACACACACACACACACACATATACACACATACACATGGAGTTCAGAGTTCTGTCTGGGAGGGGAGCTGTCTGTCAGCTCAGGCCACACCTCTCTTCTTCACACCTTTTTCTCTCTTCCATTTTTATCTCTTTCTCTCTCATTATCTCCATCACTCTCACTTTTTGTTTTTTGTTCTTTCTCTCATTCTCCCTCCTCTCTTACTCTGTCATTCCCTCTCTCTCTCTCTCTCTCTCTCTCTCTCTCTCTCTCTCTCTCTCTCTCCCTTTCTCTTTTTCTTTGACTTTTTCTCTGGTAATATTATTTCCTCTGGTTGACCTTGGCTCCTTTAAGTTTCTATTGACAAAACAATATGTAGACATTTATTATTAACGAAGGGTCTACATTACCTGTGCTTAAACGCCAGCTTGTCATTGGACACGCATGCACACACACACACACACACACACACACACACACACACACACACACACACACACACACACACACACACAAACACACATGTGCGTACATGCATGCAGAAAGGGCTAAAACGTTGATGATTTTTTGAGATTTTTTGGATATGTCCAAGTCTTCCAACATTGTGCCGGTTTGTTGTGTGCGCCAAAAACCAACAAACCATCCTTGGCGAGCCTTTCATCAAAGTTAGAGGCAAAGCGCAGGAATGGCGGGGAGCGCACGTCGCTGTGGAGCGGGTGGCGGACCCGCCGGTGGCGTTTGGAAACGCGATCGGGCACCGCGCCACACGTGATGCCGATCGAGCGCGCTGATTTATTGGAAACAGAGTGCACGAGGGACAGCAGCCAGAGGAATAAAGAAAACATTTCATTACGGTGAATCAGCCTGCGGAAACCACGTCAAACTCAAACCATAAGCCCCGTTTCTTCTGGGCTCAGATGTTTGGTTAGGGTTATGGATGGATATGAGCCTGCAGCGGTGTGATCTGGACCGGCTGGTTCTGCTTAGGCGTGGGCAGTGCTGGGGCTGTAATGCATGCCTTTACATGGTACAGTGGAAAACACTCTTCAAAGCCCCGACCGCTACTTCCATGCTGGTTTCATTCTTCTGGCACCACATGTTGATTGGCATCTGTGGACATTTTCTTTACCCCCATTTCCAGCTTACTTTGCCTCAATTAGCATCCTGGTGTGCTTGGCTTCAGTTCGGTGTTTGATTACTCCTGTCTTAGCACAGCTAAAGTGATAATGGAAAAAAAGAAGGCTTTCGAGACACCTGCCAGCTCTTCACGATTCACGACTATGGCGAGGCGGTCTCTCTCGAGCACGCTTCTCACTTCCAAGAACACACCTTTGAATGTTTCCAGTGAAGAGGCGGTTGAAGTGTTTAGCCAGCTTTATTATCCTTTATTATTCTTCATCGTAATGGAAGAAGGAGATAAAAAGGTCAGGAGACAGCAGTTCGTCTTCCAGGAGGTGAACAGCACTTCTCTTTTTTAATCAACCTGCTGTCTGTGTAGGAAGCATCAGTAATGATGGAATGAGACAACTTCAAGCTGTACTGTAGGGCGTCGCTGTGTGATGCGGTCTTAGAGGTTAACCCTGAGGCACTCCTCAGAAGTACAATACTAAAATAAACTTGGTCTTTCTCCTTCAGAAATGCTGTCTGTACAAGAAGGGAGAATGCGGTGCTGATCGGTTTAGATTATGAAAAGCCCATTTAGATTTGTGCCTATTATCAGATGAGAATGTAATTAAAACCATTGCCATGTGAATCATGTGTGTAAAGTTGAGCACCACTGACAGACAGAAGCAGAAGACTGCTGATGTTATCTCAGTGGGTTTGTCTTCCACAAAGTCAATCACACACAAATGCATTATACTATATTACACATTTTTTTTTTATTATATAAACTTACTGATGTGTCGGACCATTGCTAATAAACCCCTGCTCTTACAGTTCCATTTCAGATGAGACTTTGAAACTCCTCCACATTAAACATGCGGATGATGTGCAATCAAAGTTGAGCTTCTGAGCCGTTGAAGGCTGTGATGTGGTGACTGGTCTAGGCCGAAGGCGGCATATGTTCCCCGGGTCGGCCGGTGCACCGTAACGTACCGCGAGCGTAGCACAGGCCGTGTTGGGATGCTGTGTCTCTCAGGTGTTTCCCCACTCTGCTCTCAAAAGTTCAGAGAGGCTCATGCCAGACATACATCACAATGCTCCAGCAAGGAGTGGGAGTGTGAATACCAACACTTGCTATTTGCACGGACCTGCATGGTTCTGATTCAGACCAGTTACATACACAGCATGTTGATTTCTTTCCCTTTCTGTTTGCTTTTGGGTCTCTCTCTGTGTTTCTCTCTCTTGCTTTCTCCCTCTCTCTCTCTCTCTCTCTCTCTCTCTCTCTCTGTTTCTCTCTCTATTCCTCACTGTGTGTCTCTGTGATTCTTCTTGCAGTCTGATGGGGAGTTGTGAGATGAATTTTGATATGTCTTAGAGATGTTGTTTATAGCTCAGGAACAAACAGTGAAGGCTGTAAATGATGATTTCTTTATATTGATACTTTTATCTCCCTGGGAAGGCTTGCCCTCCTATTCCGCTCGGCTTTAAGGACAATATAACGTGTGGCTTCCTTTGATCTATGAAATGGAATGAAATGAGAAATTGGACAGGCGGGTGTGGTGGGTGTTGCCAGGTTGGGCCGATAAACCCCTGCACCCTCCTCCTCGTCCCGCTTGTCAGCAGAACCGTATCCACATGTCCAGGAATATATACCACACCACAGGGCTTTTTATCTCAACCACACGTTGTTCATATTTGTTCCCTGACAGCCTTTTACTTCTAATCCGTAATGAGGGCACTGGTGTAGGGACCTGCCGCCATATCTCACCCGTCCTGGGTCCCGCGGGGTGACTGGGCCTTGTGACAGGACACGCAGAGATGAGCAGGCCAGGGACACGCCTCCTCCACTCAGTTCGCAGTGGACATCCTGTCTCTGTCCTTCGGTACACACCGCACTGTCTTGTGTGTCAAAGGGGCTATGCACCCCACTCTCAACACACACACACACACACACACACACACACACACACACACACACACACACACACCAAGTCTGTAGATTTTATCACTGGTCTTTACTACAGCCGGGTTGTTTAAGTTCACTGAGGTGCGGAACCACTAAGATATTAAACAAGTTTGTGCCGGTTGTCTTTCTTTAGAAGTTTAATGACTGTGCTTAATTAATGGTTCAAACTATTTTCAAATGCTAAATACATTTCCATATGCTCTCTTATTAAAATACGTGATAAAAGCTAATCGTTTGAGAGGAGGAACAACCCTTTTGAACTGTGAAGGTAGGGAAAGTCTATTAAATGTATCAGACAGAGTGACTGAAATTTAATTAGCATTAATCATTGTCATTTCGATTAGGTGCGTAAAATGGCTCTTAAAAGCTCTATGCAATTATCAAACAATCAATTACAGTATGACTTTTAGTACTTCATCAGACTTCAGATACAAATCTGAATACTAATATAAATCTGAATACTAATGTAAATCTGAATACTAATGTAAATCTGAGTAGTAACGTAAATCAGAATATTAGCATAAATCTGAATGCTAATTCAAAAGGTGAGTAAACGTGCTGCATGGGTGTGAGTTGGAAAGCAGAGGCAGAAGGAGGCGGCGACCTTTCAGTCTCAGTCCAGTAAGGTCTGTGCTACGTTAACCAGAGCTGAGGTCATAGGGTCAGAAGGTCAGGGGAAGGTTCAGAACGGCTGGTCCCAGGAAGACGTGGTGTTATCTTGCATTGTTCTTGGAAGCACATCAGAGGGGAAAAACAACACATGCCGGAGGAGAGGGAGGGATGGAGTGAGAGAAGAACTCTACATCAGCACCTCTCTGCAGCTGTACACGGCTCTCTGAAGGGTCTGCTGCCAGGTTATACACTTTAATTAAAACCATGTTTACAAGCGCACACACTAACATGCACACACACACACACACACACACACACACACACACACACTCAAACATGCATGCATGCACAGACACGCACATATGCACGCATGAACGCATTTACACATGTACATAAACATGCATGCATGCTCGAGTGCTTGCGCGCGCGCACACACACACACACACACACACACACACACACACACACACACACACACACATTTTAACATCCTCCGTGCAAAGGTAAATATACACTAGCTGACTGAATTAATTTGAAAAATATACCTTTCAGTATGCAGTCTCTTAAGCACAGAAATACATATTTGTGCAAATGTGTGTGTGTGTGTGTGTGGTCTCATATTATGCGCGTGTGCATTCTCTTTGAGCGTGTGCCCAGTCTTCCGTGACGGACTGATATCTGGTCTCTCTTATTCCTGAGTCCCACTGCCAGAGTCATAATTAGAAATAGCGTGACTATCTCATCGAAAGGGAGCGCTGACGACCTCCTGCTCCTTCTGCTAATTGTTTGTCTCTCGTATCTTCCATCTCCCTCATGTAGAAAATTAACAAAGCGAGCAGTTCTCCAAAACAGGAATGACAGCCTAATAGAGATGGATGTGTTTCCTTCTGTGGGCCCAGAGGGCAGCTCTGGAGACGGGTATGTTCTCCTGAGTGTTCCCCTGATGCCAGATGTTAATGCCAAACCCAACACTGAGCCCAAAACCTGCCCAGTTCTGTTGGACTGAGGCCCGCCCCGGTCCCCGCGCCTGGGGCTCACCTCAGACTCCTAAGCGCTCGCCTGATCAACACCCCTCCCACGCACGCCCATGCACACATTCCCTCTCGCCTGCTATTGGTTGAATTTATTCATTTAAATTGCTGAGCAAGATGTTTGATTGACGAGCGTGGCCAGCAAGGTGAGATATGGTTATGAATTATTACAGGTGTTGGGGAAAATCTACACATTCACAAATTGATCCTCTGCCTCCATAAATCAATTTTGGCATCATTAAACAGTCTTTAATTCTTTAATTTGACACCCGTTTGAATTGATATTCCAGTGTTGCTGGTTTACATTTTCTGACTACCTTATAACTCAGGCCTGGGCAAAACTCAAAACCCAGCTTCATTGATTTGATTGGCTAGATTGATAATCTCGGCGCTGGACAGAGACAGCAACAACCATTATCTCCACACAGAACTATCTCTCTCTCCCTCTTTATCGCTCCCTCCCTCTCTCCCTCCCTCCTCATTTCCCTGTCTTTCTCCCCTCCTTTCTTCCCCTCTCTCTCCCTGCCTCACTCTCCCCCTTTCTGTCCTTATTTCTCACTCTGTTTATTACAGTGCTGGAAGCTTGTGGTTCTGGGCTTGCTAATTGGATTTGTTGCTCAGTGTTAGTTGATATTGCAGCCTGAATCATCTCTTTGTCCCCTTTGTTGCTTGCTTTCATCGTTTTCCTTTGTCACCATTAAGAAGTCTAGTCCACAGGCATGTCGCCGCTTATCTTCACAAAGCACTGTGCATGTCCCGCGCCGTGACGTTGCGGTACGGCGGCGTGGCCAAAAGGTGCCCGCAGTAATCACCCGTACACGCTGCGTCGCATGCTGTATGCAAAAGAGTCCGCTGAAGTGGAATGTAATAGGAAGGAATGTTGAATAATTAGTGTCTTCTCAGCCAATCACATTTGTCGTGTTGCGCCATTGCACAGCTATGCTAAGCTTAAAGAACACAAGCGTCCATGTGTTGCGTTATTGTAAACACCGTGGGGCTGAGGTCAATTACTCATCCGTCTCTTTACACATGTCGGCCGAGGGCGGAGCTAGTCATGGCTCTGTGTGTGTGGCTCTTAGATGTAAATACGATGTGTCACAGTGCTGGATCCATGGCTGTTAGTCATTACATCCATCTACTGCTATACAATGTAAGTGTGATTATGCAGAACATTATTCCACAACTTACTGTGAGCTCTGCACATTCTCTGCACACGTTTGGATTGTGCCAACTACCAAAACAATCACCAAGTGGTTTGTGCCAACTACCAAAACAATCACCAAGTGGTTGCGCCGGGGTTAGATATGCTGGGATTGGATGATCTTAGATTGCAAAATGGGGTTTAGATTATATGATAGGTATAGATTTTGTGCTCTCTGTAGTTTATGTACTGTGTTGCTCTGTCTAGATTATGTGCTCTTGTATATTATGTGATGCTGGGTATAGATTATTTGCGGTGTAGATTGTGTAGTGGTCTACGTTATGTGCTGGTTATAGATTATGTGCTGGTGCAGATTATGTGTTGCTGAATACAGATCATGTGCTGCTGGGTGTAGATTATGTGCGGTATGTAGATGATGTGCCTGGCAGAGATTATTTATTGGTTTGGATTATGCACTGCTGTAGATTATTTGATGGAGGATATTCTGTGCTTGAGGGACGTAGCTGCAAGCATGAGGTGGAGGAAGCGTGAGGTGGAGGTTGGTGGAGGAACATTAGGAAGTGGCCTACCCTTTACCTCTTTACCTCACAAAGCCCATTGTTAACCCAGACATTACGGCTGCCATTAAAAAATATATCCACACAGCCGATGAAAGTACCACACAGCAACTAGCAAGCAAGGTTTTATTACTGCATTAATTTGTAATATTCACTGTATTAATATATAATAAGTAATATAAAGTACATTTAGAATGGATATTCAACTTTCTGTTCATCACTCAAACTCTAGATTCATAGTTTGTTGTGATTCTAGATTCATATTTATGTACCACATTATAGTGGTACACTTTTGAATTATTCAGGCAAATGTAGGCTGCATAATATTGTCCATTTGTCCACAACAAAATGGTTTTTTAAAGATTTTTGTGTACAATACACCTCATATATACCCGGCCACATAAGGCAGAAGTAGCTTCCAAACCAGATATATATATTTAAAAAGTTCTTAAACTGCTAATGTAGCAGTGATGGTTTTTAATAATAAAAGAGCTTTCCTCCCAGCATGCTCCCCACTGGGCAGAGGCCCGCGCTCAGAGAGCAGACACTCTGTACGTCTGTGAGCCCACACCGCAGCTGTGTGCTGGGGTGGGTGGAGCTGAGGAACACCGGGGGCTTCACCAGTCTGGGCTGCTCCGTCCTGGGGTGACCCCCTAGTCACCTTGATTACAGCTCCCCACCTCATTCACTCCCCTGTGTAGGAGCTGTTAGTCAGCCATGCATAAGCACTGACTGTGTTAAGAAAGAGAGAGAGAGATCAGAGCACAGCAGAGCATGCTGGGATATGCCTCACTCTGCACACCCCACTCTTTTCCTGTTGTCTTCACTGCCCATACACAGTGGGATTTGCTCATATCCAGTTTACATATTAACATTATGAATGACCAGATTGAAAATGTACAAATGAAAAATGTATTCCTAATGCTAAGTGGAAGTAAATAGCCACCAAATAGTATTATGCAATTGCGGTTATGCTAATTGTTTGCCACCGGGCAGCGTTGATGGTTAGCTGCGTTAACGTGATTGGTGGGACTGCTCCTTCACCTCTACATGGGCCTTTCAGGTTGATGAGTTCTTGACTCTGTTCACACTGTAATGTGGGCCTGCGCTGTACTGTGAACTAAGGGATCCTCCATGAATTTATAACTGCATGTAAATTAAGTCACTTTAATTGGATTTGATGATATTACAGTGTATGTTGCATTATGAATTCTGTTTTTAAATCTTTATTTGGGACAATTCATAATATGTAATTTATTCCATCCTCTTTTTCTCCATCTCTCTTTCATCCCTATATTTTCCTTTCTTGTTTCGTTCCATCTCTCTCTTCTCTCTCTCTCTCCCTCTCACAGGCACTTCCTCTTTAAGACAGGCACAGGCACAACTCCTCTGTTCAGCACGGCGACCCCGGGCTACACCATGGCGACGGGTGCGGTGTATTCCCCGCCCACGCGGCCCCTCCCACGCAACACGCTCTCCCGAAGTGCATTCAAGTTCAAGAAGTCGTCCAAGTACTGCTCGTGGAGATGTACCGCCCTCAGCGCCGTGGCCGTGTCCGTCCTGCTCGCCATCATCCTGTGCTACTGCGTCGGTGAGTTCTGACCACGCCCGCCCTGACAGCAGCTCACAACCCCACTAACCTAACGGCAAACCACGCCCACCCAGACACGTCCTACCCATTGACTGTATATATAATGGACGGTACGTCACCGTTGACTCCCATTGTGAGTTTTTGAAGCCACCAAGATGGCCGCATGGACGCTGCCATCTTGAAAATTGGAGCCAGAGCATGCGCATTAGAACCGGTAGGCAGGACAGTATCTCCGCCAGAGACCGTATCTCCGCCCCGACATTCGTTAGGATACGCCCACCAGTATAGACACTTTTGATGTTTTACAAAATAAACAAAGGTAAAAGGTTTTAATACTGCTGTCGAGAGTTTTGCTGTCGAGAGTTTCGCGTTCACGTTTGCGCGTCTGGTATTAGATGTCAACCAACGCAGCTATTAACTGTCAATCACCTTATTGCCACACCCCTTTAAGTAACACTTAATAACTATAAAATTTTCTATAAAATCTGTTTATCGTAGAGAAAAACACTGGGAGAGATACTAACGCAATGGGGTCTTATAGAATTGACAAAATATAATTGCTCAAAAAACTTATTTTACGTGTAATAAAAATTCTGATATACGCCAGCTGCTCTGTGCAATAGTGTAGCATCACTACCCTTTCAGCACAGCTACGAAGCATGTTGCTACGTTACACTACATTACACTACACACACTACATTACACTACACCACACACACACACACACACACACACACACACACACTACATTACATTACACTACACACACACACACACACACACACACTCTACATTACACTACACGCACACACATACACACACACACACACACTATACTACATTACACTACACACACACACACACACACTACACACACTACATTACACTACACACACTACACTATACCACACACACACTACATTACACTACACACACAACACACACACTACATTACACTACACACACACACACACACACACACACACATTACATTATACTACACACACACGACATTACACTACACACTACACCACACACACACTACATTACACTACACACACTACTCACACACACTACATTACACTACACACACACGACATTACACTACACAACACACTACACTACACACACACTACACTACACCACACACACACTACATTACATTACACACACAACACACACACACTACATTACACTACACACACGACATTATACTACACAACACACTACACTACACACACACTACACTACACACACACACACACACACACACACACACACACACACACACAAACACACACATTAGACAGCACTACATTACTTTGCATAGACACACACACATACACACAGACAGAAACACACTGTCCAAGCCAGTCAAACAGCGGAAGCAGCAGTTGGTTTGTAACCGCTCTCGTCCAACTGCTCTGTGATGAGGGCACGTCTCCCCTTGACTGCGTGTCTCAGTTTTGCATCTCATGTAACACGTCTTATTTTAGCAGGGGGTTGCCACGGTAACTGCGCTCAGGCTTGTGGCCAGTCGCCTTGGCAACCTCATCCAAACTGTCGTTTGCCGTCTTGCTTGGAGTGCTGATTTTAGCAGGGTTTGATTAGTTGAGTCTGAGAAAGGCTAAAAGGCTCAATTTGCACTGTGGATTTGGAAACAGCTTTGATTACACTTTTGACTTATTGTCTTGATTTCTTCATTTATATTCTTAAAATATATTTCTTTATTTATGTAGTTTTGTTTTGAGCTATTTTCTTGCTCATGTTGTCTGCTCAACCTCAGTTGACCTCCCTGCCTGTCGTGAGAGGCACGTGTTTGAGACGCATGTGCCAGGCTGGGATGATTGCTTGGCTGTGGAGTGTCAGACACATGTTGTGGGAGGGGCTAGGGATGTGGGAGGGGCTTAGGCGCAGACAAACAGAAGGGTGGAGGCCTGCAGGAGCCTCCGCATTGATATTCAGCACACGAGAGCAGTGTAGCCCCTGCACGAGGGAGACCTCTCTCCACGGCCTTGTGGGTAATGACCTCACTCTGATGGAAAGCAGAACACAGAGACAAAACACAAGGAGAAGAAAAACGAAAGAAAATGAGATTAACTGCACTCTTGCACACGCATCTCACACACTCCACACTAGTGATGCACAGACCGCACTACAGATGCACAGACAAGCATGGAAACGTGGAGTCGTGCACACGCACCTCGTCATCATCATCCTCCAGCAGTTCCTTCCTCAAGGCTCGTTCAGCAGCTGTTGCCGTGACAGCACTTTGATATGATGGAGAACAGCTTAAAATAAGGCCACGCAGCAACCGGCTCACAAATTTGCTTTCTTTGCCTAAAGTAACTAAAATACAACTGAGTTCATTTTTCATTTTGAAATATATTTATACATCTTTTAGGTTTTTACTGTTCTTGAAAAACTATGCATCACAGCAAGAGGATATGCTCTGATATTTGTTTTAAATAAAACATTGCTTCTGAGGTTTGTTTTCGTCATTTAAGAGACAAAAAATCATACAATGTAGTGTTTTTATTCATATAAATTTATTTTATACATTCATATGAAGCCCTAAAGCAATATATATGTGTCACAACAAAATAAATCCACAGCAACAGTTGAAGCTAACCTCTCTAAGGGTCCCAGGGCTTTAAAACACACAGTGGAACATTTTTTGTGTAATAACATGTAATATTTCTGTTTGCAAGTATATTTGATGGATAATTATTCCTTTCAACATCTCCAGTGATTGTGAGATGGATGTTTTAGAAAAGTCCATGTTTAGTCACATTTCACAATGATGAAATCATCATTTCACCTCTTCAATGAAAACAATGAAACTAATTCAGTTTTACTGGACCCAAGTAAGATGTTGAAATGTTTAACATGAGTAATATTAAAATACATTTTGTTGGAAAGTAATATGAAGCATGATCCTAGATTCCTTTCAAAAATGTGTATAAAGTTCTTTTACATTACATTTTGAAAAAGTCTCTGAATGAAAGTGAAGGTTTCAGCACTCTGGATAATGGCCTTATCCTTCCACACGCTTTCATGTCCTTCTGATCTGAGTCCCGAAAGAACCAGGGAATTGGGTCAAACCCTCAGATCAGATCAGTGCATTAGGGCTAGTGAAGGTACACCCAACAGGGTTCCTTACAGAGAATAAACAACCCCCCAAACACACACACACACACACCCCCACACAAACACACACAAAACGCTCCTCTTAATATTGGACTTAATATTTTGTATGAATAGATATCTTATTGACTACAATCACCTCCAAAATGATTCAGACACAAAAGCACACACATGCAGATGTGCACACACGAACGCACGTGGCCGCACACGCATGGTGTATGTTCGTCTTTGACGTCAGCGCTGACCCAGAGTGTCACTAAGAGGAAATGAAGCATAGCGTTCTCTGTCTCCCGGTGTGACAAACCCAAACCCGATTCATGTCCAGCCGTGTGTCTGGCTCTGTCTGCCTGATAAAGGAAGAAACGTCTGACCAGCCAGAACTCGTTACTGCTCAACAGGAGGACTTCTGTCTGCCTAACAACTGCACCAATTTAACCGCGCGGAAAAAGCTTTCCAATAATCTAAAATTATAGGCAAAAGTCAGTAGTTCATCTCAAAACTTAGTAGCATGTGGTCATCTGCTGTACCATTAGCAGGTAGTTTCAGGTTTAAAGCCAGAGTGGAAGGGTTATTTTACTCTGGCTGAAGAAAAGACAAAAATAAAAAAGCTTTTTAAAAGCCTTACAGCCGATGGCCATTCAGAGAGAGAGAGAGGGAGAGAGAGAAAGTGAGGGAGAGGGTGAAGGAGAGAACAAGAGAAAAAATGACAACCCCTAATCTCTTTAACAACATACATATATTCATTTATCACAAAAATGTAAAATTTACGTAAAATCATTCAATCTTTCTTGTTTCCTTTTACACTACTGTACGTTCTTTAAAAAAACATCTTACTTTAAGATCCTTGAACATTAAAATAATCAAATACATAAAAATATAATCACCATGACAATGGGATAGAGACAATAGGAGAGAATAGAAATACAAGGGTAATATCCCTCGCCTCCCCTCTCTCCTCCTCTTCACTGCTTTCATCCTCTCCTCTTCTCTCTCCTCTCTCTCCTTTCCTCTCTACTCCCCTCTAATCTTCTCCTCTCTTCTCTCCTTGTCTCTTCTCTATCCTCTCCTTTCTACTCCCCTCTCTCTTCTCTTTTCCTCTCCTCTCTCCTCCTCACCTCTATCCTCCTCTCTCCTTACCTCTCTCCTCTCCACTCTCCTCCTCTCCCCTATCCTCCTCACCTCTCCTCCTCTCCTCTCTCTTCCTCTCTTCTCCTCCTCCTCCTCACTCATCAGTTTTCTCCTTCCTCTCCATTCATCAGGTCTTTATCAGTACTTTATCAGGGTCAGATGTCTGCTGGGTTCCTCCGGACGCACCCTGCGTTTCTCTCGTCATTACTGAGCATTACGATGAGTGAAGATTCGCACTGCGGGGATCATAGCTGCAGACATCAAATTATGGAAATATATGGACAACTAATCATCCCACCACCCTGTAGGGGGACAAACACGATCAGGCCACACAGGCCCCTCCCACTCCACCCTGCCCCTCCCACTCCACCCCGCCCCCAACTCCCTACAAGTCCCACACCGCTTTCTTCTTTCCTCTGATTCTGTTTTTGGAGTTCCAGTCTAGCTTTTATGATCACAACTCATTATAACAGCATATTCTGCTTGGACAGTGTGCAGATCCCAATCAGGCATCATGAAACGAGCCCAGAGCTCTTGCTTGTTTTAAAATGTGCGCTTTAAATTGGAGCATTTTTTTTTTTATGGTTTTTTTTTTTTTGCTTTTGAAAGTTACAAACATTCACTGTTGAAGCATACTAATGTGCATGCAGCATTACATGCACACTAAAGATTATAAGTGCACTAAAGACTTCAAGCACACTAAAGACTTCAAGCACACTAAAGGCTGTAAGCACACTAAAGACAACAAGCACACTAAACACCACCAGCAAACTAAAGACCACAGGCACAATAAGACAGCAAGAACACTAAAGACCAAAAGCACATTGAAGACAGCAAGAGCACTAAATCAGCAAAACACTGAAAACATCAAGCAATAAAGCAATAAGCAATAAAGACTACAAGCACACTAAAAACTACTGATAGGTGGTTGGCTTTCCTGAAGTCTGAGAATCGGATGAATTTTCATGAGTTCACTAGATGTTCATTCAGAGCGGAGAGATGAGCCCTGGAACGCTTCTCCCACCCACAGTTAAAATGGTGCCCTGAATCTCAGCAGTGCTTGTGTGAGGATACCTGAGTACGTGTGTCTATCGTGATCATTGGTAGTGATATAGTTTATGGATTTAGGACTTTGGTGTGAGCAACACAAACCAGGAGGTATAAAGTGAATCATAGTCACTGTGTGAAAGTGTGTGACACTTAGATTTATACACCAACCTCCTCACCATGACACAGCACTGACAAAGACTCTGACCATCTCTGTCCTTGGTATGCACAGTTACCAGCTGAATGGTGAATTTGAAGTACACACACACACACACACACACACACACACACACAAACACTCCTCCACACTCCAAGTGCTGCAGCAAACACAAACATCTCTGCAATAGCTCAGACAAACAGGAGAGTGACAGAGAAACAGAACAAGAGATACATAAACGGAGAGTTGAAAAGGTGAGAAAAAGAAAGAGACATAAGAAAGGTGAGACATAGGAGATGGAGGAAGAGAGAGATGAAGAGATAGATAGACAGAGAGAGAGAGAGAGAGATAGACAGAGAGAGAGAGAGAGGGAGGAACTAAATCTCAAGGCTCTCCACTCCTTCTGGTACCATAGCAACGTGAAGAATTCTCCATGAGTTCCATGAGTGGTGATGTTTGCCCTCTTCCCACCTCCGCCCACAACCTTCACAAGCTCCTCCTACTAAACTCCGCTCCACCCAATGGCTCATCACTGCAGCACCACCTATACAGCCCAAGAACGAACCATTCACACACATCCCAGGGGAGGAAAGCATATACTTCAATTATTCATCCCCTTATTTTCTTTTCTGCCACTTTCTAAAAGTCAAAACAGGCTTCTCACTTCCTCAAACACCAAATAGCAGATGTCTCCGCAACTCAGCACAGCAGCTCAGCACCCCAAAACAACAACTCTACAGCAACGCAGTAACTCAACACTGTAACGTCACACAGCACCCCAATACAGCAACTCAACACAGCAATACAGCACCCCAATACAGCAACTCAACACAGCAATACAGCACCTCAATACAGCAACTCAACACAGCACCCCAATACAGCAACTCAACACAGCAATACAGCACCTCAATACAGCAACTCAACACAGCACCTCAATAAAGCAACTCAACACAGCAACACAGCACCTCAATACAGCAACTCAACACAGCAACACAGCACCTCAATACAGCAACTCAACACCCCAGAAATACAACGCCACAGCAACACAGTAAGTCAACACAGCAATTTGACACAGCACCTCACTGGGTTGTGTAGTTTGTACCAATGTTCTATACCAATATACCAATGTTCATGTTACAGAAACGACTCCAAAAGATAGTGCTGTCAATAAAATAACCTCACACAACAAACAAAAAGTAGCACATAAACTTCGTGAAAGTGGTCACCACGTATCGGGAGGCGTTCGGGGTCTGCACTGCTGCATGGAAGACGTTTCTTCTGCCGTGTGTTTAGAGGTGTGTTCTGGGTCTTCCTATCACTCTGCTATGGCTGTGCCTTCAGGATAAGACCTGAGGTGACTACCGCTGCTCAGACGTGGCGAAGGTCGTATTATATGAAGGTGTATGGCGAGCTGCTATCTAAATAGCTTATGTCTTCGTTCCTCACGTGACGTTTGTGTCCCTCCCTGACCACCATCTGCCTGCTGGGCACAGAAATTATGATGTCAGATGTAAACAACCTGGAGCTGATTTAAGGTTCTGGATGGATCTCATAAATGGAGGCTCAAATGCATCCTTTCGGCTGTTCTCAGAGCAGTGTTGCAGTGTGTTTTATAGCGCTTCAGGCAGCCAGAGCTGAATGTAGATCAGGAAGGAAAAGCTGCACACTACCAGAGGAAGGGCGTGGTCCCTGTTTCAGCTGAGCTTGGTTCTGTTCAGGCTCTGTCTTTACATCTCTTATCAGACTCACCAGGCTTCCAAGCCCCATTATGAACTGGATTAAGTGTGTTAAAAGTGAAATCACAAGTTTGAGTTCAAGGCTGGAGGGTTTCGCTGATGGACCCAATATCCATTCTGAGTCCACCCAGTGTCACGCTATGTCTGTTCACTGCTTCACTTCGCGGGTCGGCCCGTGGGGAGATGCTCATAGAGGGGCTACCGTGGCCCGCCAAGGTCCTGCGAAAGGGAACAGGCTCAAAGTCCCACAAGCCAGCGAGAAACACTCATGAGCACTCGCCAGCTTCTCACACCTCCAGAGATGTACCAGCAGAGCAGAAGCTGAAAGGAGAGATGGAGAGAGAGGGAGGAAGAGTGAGACTCCTTTTATAGCTTGTTTTATTATTATTGCATAAACTACACTTGGGAGAAGGCAAAGCATATTTCCACATTTTGACGTACTTTTATTTCCAGAGCTCTAGGCCTCAAACCCCCCCCCCCCCCCCCCCCCCCCCCCCCCCCCCCCCCCCCAAGCAGTTTGCTGCTAACACAGCCAACGCATTACATTCACACGAGTGTGTTTAGGCCCAAACACTCGCGGGGTGTTTAGAGTGGACGTGAGCAGACCGTTCTCACCGTGTAAGAAAGGACGCTGATGAAGACAGGACGCTGCAATGTCCTCAGAGTTGTGGTTCACGTGTGAACGTTGCCTTCTTCCGTGATATACATCAATAACGTGGTGATTTCACACAACAAATAGGCTGTATCGTACAGAGGGACAGATGGTTTTGGCTTCGTTCACAGGTTTGTTTAGGGGTCTGTGTGTGTCTGCTGTGGACACTCTCAGGATCCACCCGAGGGTTCAGACTCTCACATCTCACTCTTGTTATCTGTCTTCTGCTTGAAGAGGTTTAAACAGGTTTAAGACTCTGCTATAAGTCTGTGTAGGTTAATATGTTAAATCTCCCACATAAACATACCGAAACCTTCAGCTCACACTCACACAGCATACACACAAACTCCTGCAAGGGGATTTGGGAATCCTACACACATGAAGGTGTTTTGTGTATAAAAAACTGTTCTCTCCCCCCAGAAGCACCCACACAGACACGTGTGCAAACGTGCGCAAATGTCACAAGGAATCCGATATTTTTAGTGATGTGTGAAGCGCTCACACAATCCTCCATTAGAGAGAATGACGATGCCGTAGCTTCCTGCATGCATGAGTCACTGTGAGTCATGTGACATTATGAGCCCTCAGATGTATTGTGGGAGCTGTAGTTCTCTATACTGTTGTTGTCTTCTCTCTCCTGCCAGGTCTCATTTCCATCTCTGTCCTTCGTCCCTCATTCTCTCTCTCCCTGTACAGCCTTTACTAAAAGCATTCGTGACTGACCCAGCCATGTTTGTGTTGTGCTGTGCTGTGCTGTG
>NW_027507101.1:0-5000 GCF_052324685.1 Brachyhypopomus gauderio
CGTAACTGCAACCACAATAGCATCAAAAGGCATTACACACACACACACACACACACACACACACACACACAACACACACACACACACATACACCTGGCATCCGATTTATGTGAACATACACACACACACACACACACACAAACCAGTGGGGAAGTGACTAGATATAGGACAGAAATTGCAGGGATTTTAAAAAGACAAAGTAGGAGAGCTAAATCATATACTAGAGAACAGAGCAAAAAAGGGGGTTTCCCTTACACACACACACCACACACACACACACACGCATGCGTGTGCACACGTGACATAGGACTGCAGCCTTGGGACTCAACAAATAAGCAGTTGTTGATAGAGAGAGCCAGGCCATAATGGTTTAAGCAGGTCATACTGGTTTAACCCAGGATGAAGATGTGGCCTAGCATGGTTATTAACTTTAGACTCCATCCAGAGAGGGCTTAACCCCCAAACACTGCCTAACCAAACCTGCCCTTTGACCTGGACCCCATCCCAACCTTCTGCCATCAGTTTCTTTTACAATGACCTCTGACATTTCAACCCACCCCCCCCCCCCCCACACACACACACACACACAAATGAGAAAACCTTCTCCTTCTGCTTCTTTCCCTTGCCAATGTCAGTCTACAAAATCTTAGTTGAAGTTATCAATAATGTTGTTTTTGACGAAACTTTACCACACACAACCCATATAATGGACATTAATTATTCAAATGAATGAATTTGAGAAACTCTGAAAGGTGACATCCGTATGCTGAAAACTTTCTGAATTTTAAATGACTAAAGAATAACGAGCTTTTTAAAAACAACACGCACCCACATCAACATACACTGGCACCCTGCGCCACCACACACACACACACACACACACACACACACACACACACACACACACACACACACACACACACCCTCCTCTCCCATTGGCTGCCACTACACTTGGCTTTTCCCGTCTGAGAAAACATCAACAAGATAAGAGGCGCGTGCCTGCCGCTGTGGCGCTAACTCAACGGCGATTTCCCGCCGATGACGTGGCGCAGATAGCCAGAGGCCAGCGGCAGCCCAGAGATAACAGCGCGGGGCGGCCGGCCGCTTGTCCGTCGACAGGCAGCAAACCGAGAATCGAGCTGCCGTCAACATTTTCCAGGCAGATAAAGAAGCATCGACAGACAATGTGGAAGAGGAGGACACTTTGAAACGTGGTGAACGCTTCTGAGCGGCACAAAGAAAGCGCGCGCGTTTGTGTGTGTGCGCGCGCGTGTGTTGGAGTGGGGTAAAGAGAGGAGGGAAAGCAGGTGATGATGACAGGATCAGGATAAAAAAGAAAGAGAGAGTGAGAGAGATGGGGTTAATTTACTGTGGGATAAGGAGGAGTGAACAAAGATGAAAGAGATTAGAGAGAAACGTGAATGGTAAAGAAGGTGAAGGATGGATTGATAAGAGGAAAGATAGAAGTGTGGACACAGGTGGGGAAAAAGAACTGAAAAACTGAACTAGCAAGGGATGTGTCAGATATGTAGAGAGAGAGAGAGAGAGGAAAGGAGAGAGGGGAAGAGAGAGGGAAGGAGAAAGAGAGAGGGAGGGAGGAGGAAGGAAACGGGGAGTGTGAAAGTGAGTGGGAGTGGGAGCAGGAGAGCAAAGAGGTTCAAGCCAACAGTCAATTGAACAACTAATGTGAATCGATTTGTAGCCTCTTCAGGGAGTGAGTGACATTTTGCAGGCATATTTTATTATTGGGAAAAGTGAGCCGGCTACTGGCTGATCCACCACTGACAGCTGGGCCTTTCAGCGGGAGAAAAACGTGTGTGCTCAGGGGCACGCGGCTGCTTGTGCATGCGTGTATGTGTATAAGGGGACAATCAGAATTATTTATTGCGGCTGAGTGAAATCGGGTGGCCCTCGGAGCCTGCCTGAAGCGAAGGGAGGGATGAGGAGGAGAGAGAGAGAGAGAGAGAGAGAGAGAGAGAGAGAGAGAGAGAGAGCGAGAGAGAGAGAGAGAGAGAGAGAGAGAGAGAGAGAGACGGGAGTGAAGGATGCTTAATTAAAAATTAAAGAGCTTTAAAGTGAGATCCACCCTGCAGCCAGGGGCACAGTTCTGAGAGAGAGAGAGAGAGAGAAAGGGAGGGAGTGGGGGGAAGAGAGAGAGGGATAGACAAATACATATACATACACACACACACCACACACACACAATACACAGTTCAGTAAGCTTTACTGTCATGACCATATTCTATACTGCCAAAGCATTATTACAGTAAACAATGTGAATTCCTGCAATTAAGGAAATGAAGAACACTGTTATAATAATAATTAACATGAAAAAAAATCTTGAAATGCATTAAGATGAAGTGACAAAAGTTTATTTTCACAGAAGTAAAAAGAAATTAAAATAAAAAAAATAATAAAGAGGAGAAGAAATAATAAATACTTGGATAAATATATAAAAGTGTTTATGGACAGTGCCAGGAGTATGTATATGTGAGTCCCGCGTGTTGTGGGAGGCAGATATACACAGCCCAACTAAAGTATTGCATTATTTCTTTTCTCCCAGTAGGATGAGCAGTTTCTCAGTATTAGATAGACACTTATAGTTGGGGGGAATCATTTCAAGTTTGATGTATTCGGTCGGTTACACGTTCAGTGAGAGTTTAGTCTGGTTTAACGGTGTCAGTGTCACACTGCTGGCAGAGTCTCTGCTCTCTGGACAGCCATAAGTTCTTGTTTTGGGCCGTCTAGATGGCCAGGCTGTGTTCACTGAGGCTGGATGTTGTCAGCGTGGTTCTGTGTTTAATATCAGTCGCTGTGATTTAGGGTGTGCTACTGTTTTAGGGCCAAACAGAACTGCATTTAGCTTTGAGCGTGTGTTTGTGTGCTCCTATGGGTGTTGTAGTTTTGTTTTTGAAGTTTGAAATTTGGAGACCAACTGGGGTGAGGGGACCATCTGTGTGAGTGGATAGGCTGTGTGAGGGGACTGTCTGTGTGAGGGGACCGTCTGTGTGAGGGGACCATCTGTGTGAGGGGACTGTGTGAGGGGACCATCTGTGTGAGTGGATAGGCAGTATGAGGGGACTGTCTGTGTGAGGGGACCGTCTGTGTGAGGGGACCGTCTGTGTGAGGGGACCATCTGTGTGAGGGGACTGTGTGAGGGGACCGTCTGTGTGAGGGGACCGTCTGTGTGAGGGGACCGTCTGTGTGAGGGGACTGTCTGTGTGAGGGGACCATCTGTGTGAGGGGACCATCTGTGTGAGGGGACTGTGTGTGTGAGGGGACCGTCTGTGTGAGGAGTGAGAGGACCATCAGCTCTTGGCATTGCTGGGCTTTGCAGTTTTAGGAGTGGGGGTCACTGTGTTTTAAAATGTATCCCGTATTTAATAACCCTTTTATGAATTTTGAGTAACACTGGGCCTGTTGGCTTAATTCACCTCTTCAGGCATTACGTGTTTTCTCATGGACTTGCCAGATATTTTTTATGTGCATAATTTCAGCTGTGGGTTCCATTGTTCAAAATCCTCATTTGGGAGAGTGGCCCAACACCTCCCAACACACCCCAAAACCCCCAACACCTCAATCACATCCCAATACCCCAACACCTCTCAACACACCCCAATACCCCAACACCTCCTAACAAACCCCAACACCTCCATCACACCCCAATACCCCAACACCTCAATCACATCCCAATACCCCAACACCTCTCAACACACCCCAATATCCCAACACCTCCTAACAAACCCCAACACCTCCATCACACCCCAATACCCCAACACCTCCCAACACACCCCAGTACCCCAACACCTCCCAACACACCCCAAAACCCCCAACACCTCAATCACATCCCAATACCCCAACACACCCCAATACCTCCTAACACACCCCAACACCTCCATCACACCCCAATACCCCAACACCTCCCAAAACACTCCAATACCCCAACACCTCCCAACACACCCCAATACCCCAACACCTCCATCACATCCAATACCCCAACACACCCCAATACCTCCTAACACACCCCAACACCTCCATCACACCCCAATACCCCCAACACACTCCAATACCCCAACACCTCCTAACACATCCCAACATTCCCTAATACTCTAATACCTCCCAACACCTCTCAACACTCCCCAATACCCCAACACTTCCCAACACACCCCAATACTCCAACACCTCCATCACACCCCAATACCTGCAACACCTCCCAACACACCCCAATATCCCAACACCTCCTAACACACCCCAACACCTCCCAACCATACAGCAGAACTGGCTCTATAATAGACTGGAATTTTCTGAGTCAGTTTTGGTGTTTGAATGTTATTTTGAATATATTCTTAGATAGATAGACAGACAGACAGACCTACATGTTGGAAAAATCCACACACGTCTAAAGAGCAAAAGCCATGAGGTATGTGTCTGTGTGTCTATAACTAAAGAAAGATACAGAGTGTGAGATTTTAATGTGCAACTGTTCAAGGATGAATGATTCAAAGGCAATCAGATAATCTGTCACACTCTTTCTTATACACACGCATGCATACACACACACACACACACACACACACACACACACACACACACACACGTACATGCACACACCCAAACACCACTCCCCCTCTCTCGTGTGTGACAGAGTGAGAAATTAATTTTTTCTGATGAGAAACTTGTTTTCTCACTCCTTCCTTTCCCTCCCTCCTTTTTTAATTTATTCACTTATTTATCGAGCATTTGTTTATTCAGTCGGAGAAATTAAAACAGTGCAGTCATGTGGACTACCTTGCCTTGCCTCGTAGAGATATCCAGATTACTGAGGGACCAAGATATAAACAAACACACACACACACACACACACACACACACACACACACACACACACACACACACACACACACCCAGAGTATAATTCTGGAGTGCTCCTAACTGCTTTAGTTCCTTTTTCATAATCCATTTTAAAAGGCAATGTTGCCTTGGTAACAGCCTCTACAGAC
>NW_027507101.1:17500-32500 GCF_052324685.1 Brachyhypopomus gauderio
GAAAAATAAGTGAGGAATCAGTGGCCGGTCTGTGAGAGAAGGAGAGATTAGGGAGGAGAGAAACTCCTGGTGACTACTTACACACTCGTCTTTTCATCAGTCTCTCCCTGTCACCACCGCCTACAGGTGCAATCAGAGAGAGAGAGAGAGAGAGAGAGAGAGAGAGAGAGAGACAGAGAGACAGAGAGAAAGTTGACTTTCAGCCTCCACCTTTCTCCATCTGGACTTTCTCCCGTCATTTTGGAGAAGGAAGTGTGAGGCTCTTCATGATGTGCCCCCCCCCCCCATGCCCATTCAGGGCCATTACGGGGTCCTGCTTTTTCTCATCTTTGCTGTTTGATATGCAGATGGCCAAGCACCTTTTGAAATGGTCAAATTACAGCCAGGCAGAAACACACCCCTCCCCTTCAGCAAAGGTCCCCATAGCAACATGGCCTTATGGTTCTCGTGGTGACATTAAGTCAAGTGGGCCGGTCCTGATTTTTAGCTGTGGAGACTCGCTGCAGAAACCTGCCTAAATCTGATTAAGCAGGATTATCTCAGTTCATTTCACTTCAGGGCAAAGTTTTAGATGAGTTTTTACCCCTCCCCCATTTTTAAAGGAACACAGAGGCAATTTATTAAGTAGTCAGTAAAGTCATTCTGGTTATTGTTGCTAGGTTCAAAAAAATAGTGCATGTGAGGACAAACGTGTGGATGTGTGTGCAGACTGACAAAGTGAGTGTAAATGTAACGCTGTGCCAAAGGTACCAAAGGGTGTGTGTGTGAGGGTATGTGCAAATGACTGTGTGTATATTTCCTGCATATGGTAGCCATCAGCCCAGTCATCATCAATAGTCATCATCAGAACATGAGTGCATCTGGAGATAAATGATCACCAAGTAATGATCACCACAGGATGCTGAGTGAATGTTCGGTGTGTGTGTGTGTGTGTGTGTGTGTGTGTGTGTGTGTGTGTGTGTGTGTGTGTGTGTGTGTGTGTGTGTGCGTGCGTGCGTGTGTGTGTGTGTGTGTGCGTGTGTATGTGTGAGCATGTGTGTGTGTGTGTGTGTGTCTGATCTGGGCCTGGCTCAGCCCCCGTTAGCTCCCAGCAAACATTATTATTATTTCCATACACTAAGAGCCCATTGGCATATGGTGCTCTTTGCATCATATTACACATCTCAGCGAACACCTCCTTGCTTCCAAGCACACACAGAGCAAGGCTGTCAAAAGACCTAGAAAGAGGCCACACCCCTCGGCCCCCGTGTACGCCCTCGGAAAGAGATCATAATGACTGGTATATTCACTACAGTTCATTTATTATTGTACTTTGCCTTTTTTATTTATGTTCTTTCTGGATACTAAATCAGATTCGGGTCCCATGTAAAATGTCACCAGATGGCAAAAACCTGTTTGTTTCTTCTCTTATATTATTATGGTTCAGCAGGAGAGGGTTACACCAGATAGCAACTGTAACAGTCTTAAAAAACTTTTTTTTTAGCTGTATGGAGAACCAGGAATCAGATTTTTGGCAGATTTGAACTTTTGGAAGAGCAATAACAAAAAACTTCTGTTTGCTTTGGTGGGAAATGAGCAGATTTAGACAGATGGTGTAGCTGGATCGCTTTGCTTTCATTTTTCAGTTAATTTTAGTAGAGGACCAAATCAACGCTTATTAATCAATTAAATATAAAACAAGTAAGTGATTTATTTGAATGTGTATCCCATCATGCTCGCGCGCACACACACACACACACACACACACACACACACACACACACACACACACACACACACACACACACACACACACACACACACACACAGACTCACATGCATACATATATACAAACAGAAAAATAATACAAGATCAAAGAATGGTGCTTAAACAATTTTGTCATTTTTTAATCAACATTTCTTCAAAGGAATGTACTAGTTGTTTTAACCTCTCAAGAGGTGTGTATGGGGGGGGGGGGGATGACAAAAGAGAGGGAGAGGGCAGGATGGGAGGATGGACACCGCAAAAGGAAAACATCTCACACACAAATGCAGCGTCCCACAAAAGTCTCAACACAGCAACAGGAGAGGATGGAAGGTCCTTCGAATGGCCGTCACTCACTGTGGCTACTGGCACAGAGAAACACGTATACACACACACACACACGCACCGAAGCGTTCTCTAGAAACACCACCCGCGCCTCTCTCCCTCCCTCTCTCCTTCGCTTTAGTTCGCTTGCAAAATACAGAGCCCAGGGCATGGAGGAGGGGGGGGGGGGCACACGGCAAGCAGAGGTGCAGAGACATAGCGGCCGACGTGAGGGGCTGGATGGGTGGGGGGGGGGGCACGGTCCAGACGTGGCCACGTGAGCCTCCCGCACCGCGGCTGCCTCCCTGACCCTGCCAGACCTCCCGTCTGCTGAACGTGCTCTCCACCTCCAGTCCGGGTGGAGGCACGTCAAGCGCAGACCTGCTCCGACGGCTCCGACCAGGCACGGCCGGGGCGCGCGAGACGCGGCACACGAGAAGCAGGCGTTTGCAATGAAATTCGTTCGGAACCAACGGAAAATTTTAAGTTGACCAGCGAAGAATGTCTCCGATACCTACAGACAGTGGCAAAGAAATGCACCATATTGTTTTGTCACATAACAGGAAAATAACACTGACATGTGGCCAACTCGGTGGTGAAGTGTTAACAGAGAATATCGACATGACACAAAAACAATGTTGTTTACGCACTGCAGTGTTACACAAGAAGAACTTAGAAGCACTCAAATCAGAACTCTGCATGTTCCATATCAAAGTTTTAAACATGTTGTATTCCTGCTTTGTGCACTAAGCACACAACAAAGTGGTCTCATACCTAAATGTTTATGTATTTGGTAGCCTGCGTGCGTGCGTGTGTGTGTGTGTTTGTATCTTTCATGTATGTATGTGAGGCCCTCAGTGTCATCCCAGTTTTACACAAAAAAGCCAGAGAAACACCACATGTTGATTAGGTAAAGCCCAGCAGTAGCACATCGTACCTTAGCAACCACACTGTGCCATGGACACACCCACCCACAAACAACAACATAAAAGAACATACAGAGACTCTTATTGGCACAATCAGAGAAACACACACACACTATGTGTTTCTCATCTAGTCCCAGAACTGCACAAGTGCAATCAGAGAGAGAGAGAGAGAGAGAGAGAGAGAGAGAGAGAGAGAGAGAGAGAGAGAGAGAGAGAGAGAAAAAAGGCTCCAATCAGAATTCACTTGTTGAGGTAATCAGTATCCATGTGCCTGACCAAGATGGATTCAGATTGTGCACTGTGTGTGTGTGTGTGTGTGTGTGTGTGTGTGTGTGTGTGTGTGTGTGTGTGTGTGTGTGTGTTTATGTATTTATGAGTGAGCTTCTTGAAAGACTTTCAAGTACATTCTCATTTTCTGAGGGTGTCAAATGTGTGTCTGTGCATACTTGCATGCGTGTGTGTGTGTAGGTGTATCTATGTGTGTGAGTTCTTGTGTGCATCATACTACACTAAGGCGCATTGTGAGGGACTGAAAGAATTTTCAACGAATCTCACATATTTCCAGCTCACTTCTTGAGACAAAAGAAAAACGTGAGTGAATGTATGAATGACTATTTCTATCCATCCATCCATCGGAAAACGAAAAGCCCTCTCCTCTGCCTGGCAGTCCTGTGTCTCTGTGTAGCTGAGAATACCTCCGTGGCTTCCTCAGCCTGGTTTCCCTCTCAGATGAATGTAAAGCCAGCTCGTCTGTTCCCTCTCTCCTTCCCCCCTTCCTCTCTCACTCCTACCCAGTCCCTTCATCCCTTTCCGCTGTGCCATCCTTCAAGGGTCCTTCACCTCCTCATACTTTTCTCTCATTACGTTTTTAGCGTGTTCCTGTTTCTCGTTTCCAGAAAGTTCTGTGCTCATCACTCTTCCGCCCCACAGACAGGGTTCCCAACCCATATTCCTTCCTTGTCTTTCACCCCTCTTTTTGTAAAAAAAAAAAAAAAAAGAGTGTCTTCGCACATTTTTAAAAACCTTTCTGAGATTGTTCCTCTACCTCAACACTTTTACAAACGAGGTCTAACTTCAAAACTACATCATAGTAGGAGCTATAAAAATATACATGGAGAATGAAGTCTCCTGGGAAATGGGGAATGAGTAGGGAGAGATGAGGAAAAGGACTTCGGCTTGCAAAAGAAAATAAAACGATTAAATTAATTTAGAATACAAAAGGGGAGAAACAGGGTCAGCACTTTGGAAAGCCAAGAAAAGAAATTGTGAATAAAAAAGAGCCTAGCAACTGAAATGTCATTTTAAAGACATCTAGAAATTATTTTGCCGCATATTCATATATAATTATAATCTATATGTCATGAAAGCGATAAAAACAAAACAAACAAACAAAAAACAAACAAACAAACAAAAAACCCTTGATTTTCACCCATTTTTTGTGTTTTGGTTTTGAAACAGTCTAACACACATTCAATCAAGTACAATGCTCTCTCACTGATACACACTGAAACACACTCACTGAAACGCACTGAAACACTCACACACTGCGACTGAAGCACACAACATGCCCACGCACTTCTGTGCAACAGCAGTGTCATAATTATTAACCTACACACTCACAAAGAACGCACGTTATTAAAATATACAAGATTTTCAATGCCACTATGACTCCTCCAATCAAACACAGGGCCTTGGGTCATGTGATGTGAGCACTGGGCTATGATTGGCTAAGCCAGAGGACTGAACCTCCCGTTATCAGAGGAATAGCAAACACAAACAAACAAACTAAACTGCTATTTGTGAGTTATTGTAATGTTCGAGTTCACATGACATTGGTCAAAATTGGACAAATTGAAAGAGTTTTACTTTCAGTCTTATTTTTTGTTTTGTTTTTGCCAATAAATCACAAAGGATAAGGTTCTGGGGTGTTGCTCATAGACGCCTCAGGAAGTAATAGATCCATTCTGGGTCGTTTCGTTTGTTTGTTTTTTGTTTTTTTTTTTTACTCCAAAGGGTCTAGATGAACTTTAGGAGAGCTTCATCACTCTGAAAGAAGAGGGAGTGAGAAGACCTTACACCACGACGTCCTCTCAATATACAGCCCTCGACCAACACAACAGTCAGTGATTGTGTGTGTGTGTTAGTGTGTGTATGTGTGTGTGTGTGTGTGAGAGAGAGATGGGGTCCAATCACAGGGCTTGAAGGTGCCACAGTCACAGGTTCTGACTGTAGACCAGGGAGCAGGTCAGTTTATACTGTTACGGTGTAGGTAGAAGGTGAGGGTGGCAAGGTCTTGTTTCTGTGGGCTGCCAGGGACAGAGACACTGTCCTCATACTTTGTAGTAGATGTTGGCAGGGCTCTGGGGCGGCATCTCCTGGACGATATAGACGGGGTGTCCGTAGTCCCCGCTCACCTTCTCGTAGTGCGGGCAGTAGGCAGAGTCCGAAGTCCGCAGAGGGATGATGATGTCACTGGGTTCCGAACCATTGTTGTTGCCCCCGGCGCCGCTGCCTCCACCCCCTCGTTTGGGGGAGGTGAGGGAGGAGAGGGAGAGGGGGGGGTGGTGCGATTCGGAATGCTTTGAGTGTCGCCGGCGGTAGCACACTACGCAGATCACCGCGGTGACGAGCAGGAGGAAGGCGGAGCCTCCGGCCGCCCCAGCGATGACGGCGATGTTAGAGGCAGGGAGAGGGCCGTTCTCTCCGCCTGCTGCCCCTCCTCCCCCAGGCACTCTGGGAAATGTAGTGTTCCCAGTGACCCCTGAGGAATGAGAGGAGAATTTAAGTAACAAAACAAGTTTGCATTTGCATTTTCATTTGCAACTTTTTTGCAATTTCAGTTATTTCAAAATATAACTTTTTTTTATTTTAATTCATTATTCAGAATATTACATTTTGCAGTCTTATACACAATCATACATCAATGTACAATTTGCCATTACATATTTGATAACAAAAAGCTGAGGATGTTTTAAAAGATTTTGTATATGTATTTAGTTGGTAACCCTCCAGTATTGTGGAAGCTAAACTACTGAGCCTGACGGGGTGTTTCTACAGTTACAGATGCTTCATGAAGGCAGCGCTCTAGTTCCCTGCTGATAACACCCTCTGTCTGGCAAAGGAACACCTTTAACCAATAGCAACGAACCAGTAGAAATAAAGCAATAGAAATGAACCAATTTGAAAAGGCTTTCCCAGTTCTTTGAAACTGTAATGACACCAGTTTGTCAAACACTTAACAAAACCCCCAAATACGAGCAGGAGTTCCATGTTTAAGGTTGTTGGCTAATGATCCCTGCATGGATATAAATCAGGGTTATTATGCCAGAGGAAACACTAAACTGTATAGGTTTTATGTCCACCAGACCCCCCAGGTTCAAAACCAAATGGAATATTACACCCACATGCACTCACACATACACACACACACACACACACACACACACACACACACACACACACACACCGAACTGCATGATTACTGAGCCACCTTAGTTTCATGCTTATTTATTTGTTCATAATTACACTGAATTTTAAAACATGTTCAAGTGATCAATTAAAGCTGTGAAATCACAGCAAGAAAGGAATGATGATGTCACGCTCGATATCCAGGCTAATTCCACCATGGATTTGTGTGTGTGTGTGTGTGTGTGTGTTGGGGGCTGCGGGTGGGGGGATACAGCCCACTGGCGATTGCACACACACCCAGATGAGACGCAGTGGTCCAGGCGTGTGTGCGCCAAGCTCCACCGCAGATTACGCTAAGAAAATACAGCACGTCTCATTGATAATGAGCAATAGCCCTCGGCCTCCTGGGACGGCTTCTGCCTCCTTTACCAGATGGCTGAAGTGACCAGCGTTGTGGAATGTGGTCAACATCAAGGTTAGACCACCATAACATTAGATGTTAGCTAATTACACGCTCACCATACAGCCGCAACGGCCAACGGCCAAACAGCAGCTGCCTTGTGGTCACAATTTGGCTTAGTTATGTTCTAGGTGTACATGTATGTGTGTGTGAGTGTGTGTGTGTGCGTGTGTGTGTGTGTGTGTGTGTGTGTGTGTGTGTGTGTGTGTGTGTGTGTGTGTGTGTGTGTGTGTGTGTGTGTGTGTCTGGTTGCCAGAGTGACAGCGAGAGCTCCAGCCGGGCGAGGGATTGGTCAGTAATACTGGGGATCTGTCTGCAGAAGTGTTCAATTGGTCCATCATTATTCTGAGCACAATTCCTCTCATTTCCTCGCTCTTCCGCACACTCTCTCCTCTTATATTCTCTCTCTACTCTCCCTCTCTCTCCTGGTTTCTCATCTCTCTCCTGGTTTCTCCTCTCTCTCCACTCTCCCTCTTTCTCCTGGTTTCTCCTCTCTCTCCTGGTTTCTCCTCTCTCTCCACTCTCCCTCTCTCTCCTGGTTTCTCCTCTCTCTCCACTCTCCCTCTCTCTCCTGGTTTCTCATCTCTCTCCTGGTTTCTCCTCTCTCTCCACTCTCCCTCTCTCTCCTGGTTTCTCCTCTCTCTCCACTCTCCCTCTCTCTCCTGGTTTCTCCTCTCTCTCCACTCTCCCTCTCTCTCCTGGTTTCTCCTTTCTTCCTTCTGTCCTCCCCTCATTGTGGCTCTGACTCTGATGCTGTTATTGTGCTTGCAATGACCTCTCAGAGAAAGAGAGAGAGAGAGAGAGAGAAAGAGAGAGAGACATTCAGAGAGAAAGAGACAGACAGAGACAGAGAGAGACAGAGAGATAGACAGAAAGGGACAGAGAGATAGACAGAGAAGGACAGATAGATAGACAGAAAGGGACAGAGAGAGGCAGAGAGGGACAGAGAGATAGACAGAGAAGGACAGAGAGAGAAAGAGACAGAGAAGGACAGATAGATAGACAGAAAGGGACAGAGAGAGGCAGAGAGGGACAGAGAGATAGACAGAGAAGGACAGAGAGAGAAAGAGACAGAGAGATAGACAGAGAAGGACAGATAGATGGACAGAAAGGGACAGAGAGAGGCAGAGAGGGACAGAGAGATAGACAGAGAAGGACAGAGAGAGAGATAGACAGAGAGAGGCCCTCTGTTCACTGTGGTTTGTTGTCATTTCTCCTTTTGCGGAGTGGAATGGGGTCGTTGTGCCTCTCCCCCCACACACTAATGTTCTAACCCATCACTTGAGCTCCCCAGCAGGCCCGGAAGCCGTCTGCCCTACCACAGCTCACACTCACATCTCTGCCTCGCCCAACGTTTCACCACACACAAGTCACAACAGCAAGAGAGACAAGTGTGTGTGTGTGTGTGTGTGTGTGTGTGTGTGAGAGAGAGAGAGAGAGAGAGAGAGAGAGAGAGAGCCAGTAGTGTCAATGAGTGTCTGTGTGTGTGCGTCGATGTGTATGTGCTTGTGCAACTCGACACTGTGATTCTGTGTGTGTGTGTGTGTGTGTGTGTGTGGAGGGGGGGAAATAAGAGATAAGGAACAGTTTGAGATGTTCTTGAGAGAACAAACTCGTGACGTCCAAAGAATGAGTAATCATCACCTCACTCCTCTCTCTCCTGCTCCTCACCTCCCTCTATCCTCCCCTTCTGACTCTCCCTCTCTCTCCCTCTCCCTCTCTATCTTGGTCTGTCCCTCTCTCCCTCCCCCCCATCTCTCCGGACCAACAGAAACCGGGCCGCCAAACTAACAGCACTAATAACTCTTTGAAATGGCTCCCCACTCCTCCCTGTAGCCCTCTCCTCTCCCAGGGCGGCCATTATCAAGGCTTACACTGCCTCCAGCACTGGCCTCACAGGGCTAGCCCAGAACGGGGAGGGGGGTCAGGGAGAAAGGAGGAGAGAAGAGAGACACAAGGAGAAAGGGAGAAAGAGGAAAAACAGCAGTTACGAGAGGAAGAGAGGAAGAACAGAGGGATGGAATATATCAAACAGAACCCCAGTGCCAGCTCTCCTTCCCTCTTGCCATCTGTCGCATCTTTCTGCCTTTCTCTCCGAGTCCAGGAGACATTTCGGGGCTTTAGCACTCCGTGTTGCACGTATCTGGCCTGTACGTTCGGGATATAATATTTATCTCATAACCTGGGTTTCCACTCAGAAGGGTTTACCTGGATTTCGGTTGTTGGTACGGCCCGCCTGGTCGGGTTTGGCAGGCTTCGGAGGCAGTCCATAGGGACCTGTGGAAATACAACGAAAGGCTTTCAAATAGAACTTTATATGGTTCTGAGAGTTCCGAATTAGGCCTGTTTGACCCACAAGCAAAGCCCAGACAAACTCGGATCTCTCGCGATGGTAGAGATACGTTTCCCAAGGGTCTCTGAGAGGCTTCACCCATCAGTTCATGCTTAAGAATAGGACGGCAGTGGTACAGGTGTCTCCTGCCCATCAGATTAGTTCACCCGCAGCCCTCGTGAACTTATGAGGGATAATCATGTTATTTTTTTTTCAGTACAGCATGTCACATGTACACATAAGTGTATGGGGGTTTGGATGGCGTATCTCATCAGAAATCTGCACCAGGCATTTATTTAGATGACAAACAAAACAAGACTTGACCTTTTAGCCGCAAAGCAGACAAACAGAGAGACAGAGAGAAAGAAAGGAAGAGTGAGAGAGTGAGTGAGTGAGAGAGAGAGAGAGCAAAATAGGATACTTTGTTTTTTAAATTGATGTACCTTATTCATTGACATAATTTACAACATTGATTTGTGTGTGTGTGTGTGTGTGTGTGTGTGTGTGTGTGTGTGTGTGTGTGTGTGTGTGTGTGTGTGTGTGTGTACTCACTCTGTCCCACTTTAAGCACCACCTTCATGCCCTGTGTGGCACACACTCCCCCTCTCATGCTCTCCAGACCCTGACGCGTACCGTCTGATGTAGCTGAGGAAGAAGAGCAGGACACAGTGAGAGATGAAAATGAATAAAGTACACACACACACACACACACACACACACACACACACACACACACACACACACACACACACACACACACACACACACTCGGTTTTTCTTAGGAGTCCTTCGTCTCCAACAGAAATGGCCCAGTGCAGAGTGCGGCACAGTGCTCACGCAGCCTTGTTCTCAACCTCTCTGGAGGCCATTTAACATCATAATGCATCGTCCCTGGTCACACACACACGTCAGTGAATTGGCTGGAAGACAGGTGTGTGAGGCGAGGTCAGGACCTGCAGGTGTGTGAGGTGGGGTCAGGATCTACAGGTGTGTGAGGCGAGGTCAGGACCAGCAGGTGTGTGAAGCAGAGTCCACCACAGCTTAGGACTCCCTGTCCTTGGTAACACAGTCTGCCATCTCAATGAGAGCAAGTGAGAGTGCGCATGCGTGTGCGCATGCGTGTGTGTGTGCGTGTGTGTGTGTGTGTGTGTGTGTGTGTGTGTGTGTGTGTGTGTGTGCAAGTATAAATCTGTATGTGAGAGAGATTGCACTTCATATAACCATGAACTCTGTTCTTATTTACTGAAGGATGGAAAGATGAGGAATGAAAAGAGACGAAAATGTCTCTCTCTCTCTTTTTTATTCGTTCTCTCCATCAAAGGGTCTCAGGAGGAAAATCCTACTTTTTTGCTATTTAGAGAGAAATCATAAATCGCCCCTATCTCCTGTGCAGCTCCAGGCTGTGGAATAACATCTCAGCCAATGAAAAGGGCAGGAGGGGTGTGAAGAAACATTCACACCTCTCTCACTCCTTCTCCTCCACTCTCTCACTACTTCTCCTCCAATCTCACTCCTTCTCCTCCACTCTCTCACTCCTTCTCCTCCACTCTCTTATGTTGGCCAATGAATTACGCAATGTGTGAATGCAGGAGAGCGAAAAGGCGAGGGGCACACACACACACACACACGAGCGCACATACACACACACACGAGCGCACACACACGCACGCACACATACACAAACACATGAACACACACACACACACACACACACACGCAAACACATGAACACACACACAAACACATGAACACTCACACACACACGCACACATGAACACACACGCGAGTGCTCGCACACACACACACACAAACACATGAACACTTACACACACACAAACACATCAACACTCACACACGCACGCGCACACACAAACGCACGTGCACACACGAACGCACGTGCACACACACACACACACACACACACACACACACACACACACACACACACACACAAACTCACACACACACACACACACGCACACACACCGACAAGCACAGAAAGCCACAAATACACACAAAGAAAAGGAGACAGGAGATCACATGGAAAAGAAAAAATATATAGAGGAGAAAAAACTGACAGAAAGTTATATTTATGGCATATTTCCTATTTCACCAAGGTCGTTTAATAGGGAGAGTCAGAGGACGTTAACATCATTAACACTCAGTATGGCAGTATGGCATCTCCTGTCTGGCTTCCAAGCACACTGTTGATTCTCGACGCCTCTGACTGCACAGGTATTGGAGATGGCGATCACGTGCCTCCTCTGCATGCAAAACATGCAACAGGCCAAATGCGACCTGAAATAGCAGCTCACTCCCACCAGCGTTTCACTCGCAGAGCATTAGCCGAGGAAGCACCGCCATGCTTGTAAATCAGATCTCTGGCCAGACGTTAAAAGCACGAGCGTGGGCTTTGGCATCTCCGCCATGACCAAATCCCAACCACAACAAGCAGACCGGCTAATTAGCGCCGCGCCACTTCTATTTACTTTGTGCATAATTCGGAACATTTGTGTCATACTTTCAAAAAAAAAAAAAAAAAAAAAATGAAGGGCTTCGTTTAGTCCTTGCAAGCTGAACCACTGCTCGGCTGCGTGTCTGTGTGTGTGTGTGTGTGTCTAGTGGAACTGGGGCGTCTGTGTGTGTGTCTGGTGGAACTGGCCGTCTGCGTTTGTGTCTGGTGCAACTGGCCGTCTGTTGCCTGTGTGATCTCGGTGAGCTGTTTCAATCTCTTGATAAACAAAAGCACAAAGAATCCATCATTTGGTCTCGGACCGCTTTAGCTTTGGTTCCTGTGTGAGACTACGGAGGACATCACGGCCCACACAAGCAGCCTACAGCCAGGAGAGGGACATGATACCACCTCCCAAAGTTCAGTCCATAACCTGTTTCGCCAGAGTTCACCAGTTTGACGTAGAAATCTGTAATATAATCTGTTCCACTCTCCAGACCTGGCACCCACTTGCGGTATGTAAGGCAGCTATATTGACCTATTTGAAAGGAAGGGGTGTGCTGACCACTGAGGACTGGTCGTTTTTCTTTTTCACATCATTGCAAACATCGCAACATTCCCAGCATGGACCTTCTGCGTTCAGATGTAAGTGAGGTACGAGGTGGGTTTGTTTTGACATGTATGTGACTCAGTATGACACTACAATAATACATATCAGTATGAAGGCACAACCAGTTCACTCCAGCATGGCAAATATATGTCTGTCCAGGTGTACTGTCAGACGGAGGACAGGGGGCTGAAACACAGGACAAGGCAGAGCAGCCACGCCAGAGACTGTAGCCTACAAGGTCACTGCTGTCTGGACAGGCGTGTTGCTTTTCAAAATGCGTTGCACTGATTCTAATTCTGTGAGATAATGGTGCGTAGGCCTGCTATAAAGACCTGTCAAAGCCCTGTAATGTGAGTTAACACTGTCTACAGACCAGCATGTATTGTAGAGACCAGCCTACAGTCTAGATACTAGCCTACGGTCAGGTCTAGGGACTAGCATATTGAGCGCAGCACATAGACTAGCGTAGCGACTAGCATGTAGCCTAGCGAATGGCCTATGCTATGGCAACACAGAGTCTTGCTCTGTTTTTGTTTTTAGACTGAGTGTGACAGCCAGGGTAATGCAACTTCAAAATCAACTTTTCAGAAAGGAACTGAAAGAGAAAAGGAATGGAGTGATGGAAGGAGTGATGGAAGAAGAAAAGGCGTTGCGAGATGTGTGTGTGTGTGTGGGGGGGGGGGTGTAGCTTTGACAAGGTGTTGCTGACGTGACTGAGATAAAAGATGACAGAAAGTGGTAGAAAGAGCAAATGTGTGAGAGGAGGAGAGAAAAGAGATGGTAGCAAGGAGGGGGGGAGGGAGAGAGAGAGAGAGAGAGAGAGAGAGAGAGAGAGAGAGAGAGAGAGAGAGAGAGAAGAGAGAGAGAGGGCAATAGGCTGGCCCCTGGTGCTGCTCTTGCAGCGTAGAACAGAAAAGAAAATACAGGGAGAATAGTGAAGGCTTAAGAGAGCAATCGCAGGCGGAGGTGTGTCTGGCAGAGAGAGAGAGAGAGAGAGAGAGAGAGAGAGAAAGAGAGAGAGAGAGAGAGAGAGAGAGGAGGAGGAGGAGGACAGAGAGGGGACAGGAGGAGGGGGCAGACAAGACCCTGGGTGGAGATGAGAGGAGAGAGGGAGGAGGAATGAGTAATGGAGTTGAGGATCAGCAGTGATGGGGATGACAGCGACTCCTCTGGCGCCTACGCCCAACCAAGAGAGAAGCACATAAAATGGAGGTGGGCAGGAGGCACACGGAGAGAAGGGAGACACCGCCCTAATGAAACAGCAGCACCATCAGTCTTGCTCAGTGGGCACGATGCCACCAGCCCCACCCGCGTGCGTGTGCATTCGTGTCTCTGTATGTCCCTCCCAGATGTGCCGGCGGAGGTTTTCCCAGGTCACCGTGACCCGGTAAGGAGAATACGCTGAGTAATTTTTTAGTCCGCTTAGGGCGACTCAGCTAAACGTGTGATGCGCTTAAACGAACGAGAGATTAGAGCACTGAGGCAAAAAAAGAAGATTTGTAAACATAAAGAGAACTGAGGAGAGGAATAAAGGGAGTATATGCTGACATGGTGTGTGTGTGTGTGTGTGTGTGTGTGTGTAGGGCCCTAACCAGGGTCGAAACCTCTGGTCCAAACTGCAGATATATAATTCACATAAACCAAAAATCCTCCCCGACCACTGCTGTCTACTGCTTCACTGTGTTCACCATAACATACGTTCAGGTCTTCAAACTACTCAGACTATGACTTTTAAACAGGGAACACTAAATATGTAGGGCGGCCATGTTTTTTAGGTTTTTCATGTTTTCATCAATTATTTTTACATAAACAGCTTTTTCTCAAGTTACCATTTTTATTTAGGCAAATATTTAACGTTCAGTAATTAAATAATGATTTTATATCTTTAGTTATTATTATTTTCAAATGACAATACATACTAAAACTTGTCCTTGTAACTCTTATTTCATAGCGAGTAGTATACAGTTGTGGTCTTTAGCATACGTATCAGAGTTTCTCCTTATCTGCACGTTTTTTTGTAAAATGATCTGCTATCATAAAACCCTAAGAAACCATCATTTTGAAACAAACGGTGTCATCAAAGACTTTTTATTAATCAAAGTATCAAGTCAAGCATTAACAGCAGCTGATAAGTTTGTTGATTTTTATGTTGTCTCTTTTACAGCATCACACTCAACTCTGTTGAGGAGAAAACGTTGTGTACCTTTAGGCTGCTTTTAGACGAGCAGCTCAGTGTATCAGACACATTCATTACCACTGCCAGCTGCTCTGAGGTCAGTTAAGAACCCGTCACTGCAGACAGAGCAGGTCTAGTGTTGTAATTAGGGTTGCAACGGTATGAGATTTTCACGGTATGATAACCGTCTCAGAAAATACCGCGGTATCACGGTTATCACGGTATCACAGTTAGTTTGTATATTATTAAAAGATACACTGACCCTTAAAGAAATTACAACAAGTTAATTTTGTTCAATTAACTATTTATTGTAGAAACCTGGAACTATTGTATACAAAATGTGTCCTTTAAAAAAATAAGCTGTACACATGTTTATATAAATACTGCAAAATTAGAGACACCTAAATCATGGATTTCAGTACAATTATTTAAGTTTAAATTATTTAATATCTGATAAACTCAGCCTGGGTCAGTGTCTGATCAACAACTGTCGTAAACGTCCGTTGTACTGCCAAGTTGGAATATAACCAGATACTGCAGGAAGAGAGGATTTATTTCTGACATCATC
>NW_027507101.1:35000-47500 GCF_052324685.1 Brachyhypopomus gauderio
AACAGAAACAAGAGACAGGAAAGATGCTCTGTCAAACCTCTGGTATGTGTTGCGTGTTTTTGTGTGTGTGTGTATGCGTGTGTGTGTGTGTGAGAGAGGGACAGACAGAAAGAGGCTGGGTCAAATGAGTGTGGAACAGCTAAAGTAGCCTCTTGAGGTGTGTATGCGTGTATCACAATGACAGTTCCGACACCGGAGCATAATTGCAGTTCAGAATAATCACAGATGAGGAGAGACATATTCTCTCTCTCACACACACCCATACCTAATCACACACACTGATGTCACACACACTGATGCAGCCGCACTGACACACACACACACACACACACACACACACACACACACACACACACACACACACACACCACAGCGCAGTGCAGTGCAGACATAGAACATGGCCAAACCCAAATCTTTATTTAACACCATTGTCAGGATGTTTGTTGTTATTTACTGAAACTCAGATAGATTTAGTATTATTTAATGCTAATCGTCATAGTGTCTGACACCAATTCTACGGGTGTCTATATTATTTGAGCAAATAAATACTGGAGAAGTACACAGCATCTTAAGAAGAATTCACATAGACTTCAGCTCAAGATTTCTCCATGTGCTAAAAACAACTTAAATATTGTATTGTTGAGCAAATTGACAAAAATGTATTATATTTGTTAGTTTAAATAAAATGGGATATTCTGTACAGACGTGTGTATGGGTACAAGACAGCGCACACTGACTCGGCCCGTTACGTTATGTGCTGAGACCTGCTCTGAATTTCAGCCCAATTCTCTCTCATGTAATCTCTGTCCATCTGTCCAGTCTGAACACCTCTGTCCATCTGTCCAGTCTGAACACCTCTGTCCATCTGTCCAGTCTGAACACCTCTGTCCACCTGTCCAGTCTGAACACCTCTGTCCACCTGTCCAGTCTGAACACCTCTGTCCATCTGTCCAGTCTGAACAACCTCTGTCCACCTGTCCAGTCTGAACACCTCTGTCCATCTGTCCAGTCTGAACACCTCTGTCCACCTGTCCAGTCTGAACACCTCTGTCCACCTGTCCAGTCTGAACACCTCTGTCCATCTGTCCAGTCTGAACACCTCTGTCCATCTGTCCAGTCGGAACACCTCTAAACAACTAATTGCAAAGGAGCCTGTTCTGGTCTTTAATGACAGCACAAAAATCTGTCCAGCTGATCTATAAACAATACAGAAAACCAAAGAGCTTCATTTAGAAGCTCAGAGCACACTGCAGGGTTGGGGGTGGAGGAGGGTAGGGGTATAGTGGGTGTGGAGAGAGAGAGAGAGAGAGAGAGAGAGGAGAGAGAGAGAGAGAGAGAGAGAGAGAGAGAGTATTCTGAAGAATCGAGTCTTGCTTTGTTGTTTTTTGTGGTTAACTCTTAAATTAAAGTGATCAGTAAAACCAAGCTCATGCGTGTCTACTGAGGTCACAACAGGTTAATCCACCACACACTCTAATGAATGAACAGATTGTTGTGATCTAAAATGTAAAGCAAATAATACAAATTATTCTAAAATGAATTGTTGAAGGTTCATTTACTCAAGCTAATTAAAAATCTAATGAGGGAGAACATGCACTTAATACTTATGGTAATAGTGTCTACGTCTACATTAAGAAATAAATGACAAACATTCATATGTGATACTTTAAAATGTGCCATACTGAAATTAAGTGTTTTGGAAGGAATGCAATAAATAAAACGCACAATGTTTTTTGCTTAAAGGTCCAGAGGTTTTGACTAAAAACACACGACCGTCAAGCGGCTGGACTGAAGAGGGTTCCAAACAAAATAGGGAACTAGGGACTGAAGTCTGGACATAGCAGCTGTGGTTTGGGACATTTCCAGTAAATGCCTACAGCACCTGTCATGACCAGGGTCCTGCACGTCCTCCTGGAGCAGGGGACCGAGGGGACACGACCAGACCGAAGAGAGAGGACGCAAGGACAAACTGAACGTATAGGCAGCTGGCAATGGACAGCGAGCGGAGAACTCCACTTCCCATAAACCCACAGGGTTAGGTGGCAATGCAGGCGCACTTTCAACACATGGGCTGTGGGGTGGTCTGGGGAAGGGGGGGGGGGTCACAGAGGGAGAACATCTGACCAAACTGGGTCAGGCTACTCCAATGTGGGACCAGGCAGGCACACAAGTCTGAGTGCAAGCGTGGGTGTGTGTGTGTGTGTGTGTGTATGCATGTGTGTGTGTTTGTGCGTGCCTGTGCACGTGTGTGTGTGTGTGTTGTGTGTGCGTGCGTGCGTGGTGTGTGGGTGTGTGTGTGTGTGTGTGTAGCTACACTTAGAGGACTGTAAGGTCTAGGAATCTTACCTTGGATGATGTGATTTCAGTGTAATCGGGATGAGTCACATTTGAAAAGATCAAATAAACTTAGGTGAGCTGGGGGGAAGGGTTTGTCAGGGATGAACTGGTGTTTACTGGTGAAGAAGAAGAGCTTTTATCTGTCTGCTTACGGGCTTTACCTCTAAAAGAAGGAAGAGAAAACTCAGGTGGAGACCTTTTTGATTTAGTCAGATAATATAGTGGAAATGTGTTTGTGTGAGTGAAGGGTTGGCATGGCAAAGAGAGTGGGTGTGTGTGTGTGTGTGTGTGTGTGTGTGTGTGTGTGTGTGTGTGTGTGTGTGTGTGTGTGTGTGTGTGTGTGTGTGTGCTCATCATGGGTGTCTATGTGAAGAGCAGCTACGAGTTCACTGGTTGAATGAATTCGTTTCTTAGAGTCTGGGGTAACAAGCATGTGTAAGCAACTCTGTGTGTGTGTGTGTGTTGTGTGTGTGTGTGTGGTGTGTGTGTGTGTGTGTGTGTGTGTGTGTGTGGTCCGTCTTGCTTATATCAGTCACTAGAATGGGAGCCTGCAGAAATGGGTCAATGGATGTTCATTCTCTACATCTCTCTCTCTTTCTCCCCATCTCTCCCTCTCCCTCTCTCTCCCCGAGTCTCTCTCTCTCTCCCTGAGTCTCTCTCTCTCTCCCTCTCTCCTGTGCTTTGCTGATACAGTTGTGAACGTTGTTTTAACCTTGCTCTTTTCTATTCCTGTAGAAAGTTGAACAGAAGACACAGATAGTGTTTCTACACTTCACATATTCAGGCTTACAATGAGTAAAGTGTCCCCGCTTACACACACACACACACACACACACACACACACACACATAGAGAGAGAAAGAGAGAGAGAGACAGAGAGAGAGAGACAGACACAGAGAGAGAGAGAGCGCACTTGAAACCTGTAAAGTATTAAAACCTTGGTATATTACACCTGTGGTCTTCTGATACACACACACACCACCACACACACCAAGACCTGCACCTGTTACACAGGGACTCTACGTGATCATTGGCGAGTCTGCATCTGTGTGTGTAGTCATCCTCTCCTCCTCCTGGAGCCCTGGACTACATTCAAAAAACAGATCTGACTGTAAAGGTCAAGGGTCAGATCAAGGGTCGTGCCCCCTTCATGGCACATTCTCCTTCGTCTCTCTGTGTCTTTCTTGGGCTGCGTTTTACTGATCTCTGCCCTCCCCTTTCATGGAGCTCCTGCCCCCCTGTGCCCCCATCAGCTCATTATTTCGGGTCAGGCCCTGCGTCTCTAACTGTGGTAAGAGCCACGATAAACGTCCCCCTCTAACTATTCACACACAGTGGAACAGGCAGGCTGTGGTGGCAATACAGACACACTCCTTTCCCCCGTGTGCATGAATGTGTGTGTGTGTGTGTGTGTGTGTGTGTGTGTCTGTGTGTGTGTGTGTGTGTGTGTGTGTGTGTGTCTGTGTGTGTGTGTGTGTGTGTGTGTGTATGTGTGTGTGTGTGTGTGTGTGTGTGAGTGTGTGTGTGTCTGTGTGTGTATGTGTGTGTGTGTATGTGTGTGTGTGTGTCTGTGTGTGTGTGTGTGTGTGTGTATGTGTGTGTATGTGTGTGTGTGTGTGTGTGTGTGTGTGTTGTGTGTGTGTGTGTGTGTGTGTGTGTGTGTGTGACCCCCTGCACGTGTCTCTTTCCCCTGACTGCACCATCCCACCTCGACGCCTCCGTCCTGCCTCCGGGCACCAAGAGCCATCAGAGGAGGAAGAGTGAAGGAGACACGGAGAGGTAGAGGACACGAAACGGAGGAGGAGAGGAGGAAGGAAGGGGGGCAGAGGGAAAAAGAGGGAAGTGGGTCAATGGTCTGATGGGAGGAGAGAGAGAGACGGAGAGAGACAGAGAGAGAGAGAGAGAGAGATGTAGATAGGGGAGGAGGGGAGATGCTATATTAAGAAAGAGGGATGTAGGAGAGAAAAAGAGACAGAGAGAAAGTGAGGAAGACAGGAGAGAAAAGTTTGGGGCGATCTGAAAGACATTCTTAAGAGTTCTTCATTTCTAGGTCGATTTGGAGGCAAATGTCAAAGTTTAAACACACAACACCCACACCCACCGAGCCACACACATAGATAGACACACACACACACACACACACACACACACACACACACACACACACACGGACCTTCTCAGACAGCTGAAGTAGCTGCAGTATGCTCAGTACTTTCAGTCCATTCTAAAGACTGTAATTACATTTTACTGTCACTTTAATTAAAGGTTATAATGAAGGCAAGCAGAGCACTGCCAGACATGAAAACCAGCAAGCACACTTATCCGTGTGTGTGTGTGTGTGTGTGTGTGTGTGTGTGTGTGTGTGTGGTGTCAGAGGCGGGAGTGGGGGGATGGGGGGGGCACAGATGGTTGGACTAGGTGTTGTTTATTGTATTCTACCGGATGTGTATCTTGTGCTAGTGCTAGTATGTGTGTGAATCTATGACTTGTGCTAGTGTGTGTGTGTGTGTGTGTGTGTGTGTGTGTGTGTGTGTGTCTACAGAGGTAATCAGACTCCATCTGTTTTTATTTGATGGTTTGTGTTTTCATTGAACATGAATGAAAATGTAAATGCGTGTGCCCATGTTTGCTTGTGTGTGTCCCAGTGTTTGGCTGTGAGTGTGTGTGTGTATGTGTGTCCCAGTGTTTGGCTGTGAGTGTGTGTGTGTGTGTGTCCCAGTGTTTGGCTGTGAGTGGTGTGTGTGTGTCCCAGTGTTTGGCTGTGAGTGTGTGTGTGTCTCAGTGTTTGGCTGTGTGTATGCGTGTTCATGTGTTTGTATGCCAGGGTTTCTCGTGTGTGTGCATATGCACATATGTATGTGTGTGTATGAATGTGTATGTGCGAGCGTGTGTGTCTATGCAAGCCAAGATCTCTTCCTTATAAGGAATTACTTCTTTATATATATCAAGGTGTCCTTGAGTGTCCTGAAAGTGGCCTATAAATAAAAAAATACATTTTTATATATATATATATATATATATATATATATATATATATATATATATATATATATATATATATATATATATATATATATATATGCAAATATAAATATATGTATATATGCGCACACGAAGATACACAATCACAGAGGAGCATCTGGAGTTCTTTAAAATCTTGAGTGCCAACAGTGTTTTGGACAAATACAGTGATCTGGACGTCTGACTGCACCACCAGCCCATGTGGGAGTGAAGGAGTAAGAGTGAAGGAGAGAGAGTGAGGGAGTGAGAGTGAAGGAGTGGGAGTGAAGGAGTGAGAGTGAGGGAGTGAGAGTGGAAGGAGAGAGAGTGAGGGAGTGAGAGTGAAGGAGTGGGAGTGAAGGAGTGAGAGTGAGGGAGTGAGAGTGAAGGAGTGAGAGTGAAGGAGTGAGAGTGAGGGAGTGAGAGTGAAGGAGTGAGAGTGAAGGAGTGAGAGTGAAGGAGAGAGTGAAGGAGGTGGGAGTGAAGGAGTGAGAGTGAGAGGGAGTGAGAGTGAAGGAGTAAGAGTGAAGGGAGTAAGAGTGAAGGAGAGAGGTGAGGGAGTGAGAGTGAAGGAGTGAGAGTGAAGGAGAGAGTGAAGGAGTGGGAGTGAAGGAGTGAAAGTGAAGGAGAGAGATTCAGAGGGAGCTGTGTATATATGTTCTCTTCTCTTAGGGTTAGAGAAATATCTCCAACCTCTGGGCTTGGAGAAATAGATCCATACATCATACATAAATGTGAGCACTATGTGCACATAAAAAACACCATTAACTTGGTTGTTTTTACATTTCTAGCTCACGTTGAACCCAAATTGTAAATTTTTTTATGATGTTCACTGAGCAAGTCTTTACAGCACAGACAGACAGACGGATATAGGACAATTTACAGGAATATATGAAGCTTTATAATAAAATGTAAAATTAGAAATCCTCTAATCCTGTTCTGACACTGAGAACGGCCTGTTCCTCAGTTAGAAGAGAAGAAATGAATGCTTTGGCAAAACAATATAAATATAACAGCCATAGGAATGACAGTGACTGAACCCTAACACAAACACACACACACACACACACACACACACACACACACACACACACACACACACACACACACACACCTCCCACAACAGACAAACACAGTCCCCATTATCTAAGGTTGTTTTGTGTTTAGAGTATGGGGCAAAAAGACACGCACACACACACACAAGCATACACACACGCGCACATAGAAGCATGCACACACACTGATGCAGAAACACATTTTCTGCTGCAAAGCGGCATGTCCCAAGCCCCCTGATATTAGCTCTTGTATTAATATTAGTATATTAGCTCTTGTATTAATATTAGTATGTTAGTTATTGTCAGTGTGATGAGTCTTCTGCAGTATCATTTTAGCAAACACTGAACTGAACACAATCAGACTGAACTGAACACAATCAGACTGAACTGAACAGAACTGAGAGTCATAGAGGTCGAGAGGCAGCTGAAATAAAGAAAAAAGTGAGAGTGAAAGGGTTAGACAGAAGAGAGAGAGAGAGAGAGAGAGAGAGAGAGAGGAAGGGAAAGGGTCAGAGAGGTAGATCGATCTGAGGGGGAAGAAGATGGAAACTAGCTATAACACAAACCTGATGAATCATGCAGAGAGTAAGAGTGATGACGTGTGTGTGTGGTGTGTGTGTGTGTGTGTGTGTGTGTGTGGTTGTGTGTGTGTGTGTGTGGTGGGGAGGTGGGGGGGGTTTGATTTGCCAAGTGTGACATACTATCTTTTGTCTGTATTTCCTCAGCGGTTTGCTGGCACTGGAAGAGAATGATCTGTGCTTGGATCACGTTTGGAAGGATGGTCGTTTCGTTGAGTGAAAATGAGTAACAACTTCTACGAGAGAAATACACAGCTCACTTACTGTTTAACAAAGCTTTATTTAAAGTTGTGTACTACGCATATTTATTTAATTTTCATAAGCAGGTGCTTCTTCAGAGTAGAACATCAGAGTGACAGAAACACGTCTTAGACTTCACTTGGCACTAATTGGCTTGATGCCATCAGTGTGCAGTATGAGACGAGTGAGTGAGTGAGTGAGTGAGTGTGTGTGTGTGTGTGTGTGTGTGTGTGTGTGTGTCTGTGTGTGTGTGTGTGTGTGGTGCAATATATGAGATGAGTGCGTGTTGGGGTGGCAGTATGAGACAAGTGTAATTGTGTGTGTATAAAATGTGTGTGTCTGTGAGTGTGTGTGGAGGGGGGGGGGTGTATGAGATGAGTGTGTGTTTATGTGTGTGTGGGCTGGGGGGGGGGGGGGGGGGGGGGGGGGGGGGGGTTGTAACGGTACTGACAGCTATGAGACGAAGAGTGAGAGTGCCGACTGGGAAAGGTTACAGCACATCTCACACACACACACACACACGAGCACGCACACTGGCATGCCTGTCGGGCCACAGCAGAGAGCAGGCAGGTGACAGGTGACTGTAGTCTGTCCAAATGTATGAAGATGATGAGAACATTAGCAACTGCATGGGAACCGAAGACAAGCAGTGTGCTTCCTAACCTGATTGGCTGGCTGCACATGGAGTTATCTGATTCACTGTTTCACGGGAGATGACGCGGGATGCTCTGATTGGCTGATATGACTAGGTGTACACTTCAGATATTTTAGTGCACCATCATTGTAATCACTCAACCATACATCTACACTGTATGCTAAACAAACCTGCATAACGTGTGTGTGTGTGTGTGTGTGGGTGAGAGAGAGAGAGAGAGAGAGAGAGAGAGAGAGGACTGCAAGCCTCGCTCTCTCACATCTGTCTGACTTCACTTACAGAATCATGTGTACTATCTCCAAACCAGCAGTGGTCTCCAGAGCTCTCATGACTCATAGAGGGTATGGAAGAGCTGGTCGGAACATTTTCCACAAACGTATTCCCTATCGCGCCCCTGGCTGTGTCAGACCACTTGAAGGCTTCAAGTTTGAGAGGCTATTAGTTTGTGAGAGAGTACACACACACATGCACGCACGCACACACACACACACACACACACACACACACACACACACACCACACACACACACACACACTCCCATTATCCAAGGCTGTTTTGTGTCTGAAGCATGGGGGCTTGGGGATTATTCCCTAGCCATAACTGTAATAGAGGTAGGATGTGTCTCTCAAATTCTCTCAATCTCTCTGTCCCCCAATCTCTCTCAAACTCTCTTAATCTCTCTCCCCCAATCTCTCTCTCTCTTCACCAACTCTCTCTCTCTCTCTCTCTCCTCTCTCTCTCTCTCTCTCTCTCTCTCCTCCTGCAGAATTAATTACCCTAATTACACCCTTTGATTATATGCATTAAAACGCTGGATTTCAAAGGTGTCTGAGATGGAGAAGGTGTAGGCCACAAAGTGGTACATGGTGTGAGGGCAACTCCTGTGTTCGTAAGCATGTTAGAAAGCAGCACACTCTTGTAACTGATCTGGAATAGAACCTTTTTAAATGGCATTTTAAGCAGGAACAGTGGGTAATGAATGCTATGTTACTGCCTTACTAATCTGTGGAAGTTGATCTAAATCCTTGTTACTGTTCCGTGTTGTTATTCTAGAACCCTAAGCCTTGAAGCGGAACCCAAATCGACCTATCACAGCCACACAGACGGAGCCGCTTACATTACAAGAGTGATAATATCATCAAGGCGATTAGTTACATACATATACACACGCACACTCTCTCTTTCTCTCTCTACCTCTCTCTCTATATACCTCTCTCTCTCACACACACACAACCTTCCTAAAAACCCAAGGTGGGTTTTTGCATTCTTAACAATGATTAAAATCTTGGCATCATACGACAGCGTGCAATGAATTATTCTTTTGTGCTTTTGACGGAACAAAAAAGGAAAGCCAAGTAAAAAGGGGAAGAGGAGAGAGAGAGAGAGAGAGAGAGAGAGAGAGAGAGAGAGAAACAGAGAGAGAGAGAGAGTTGGATAGAGGGTAAAAAAAAACAAAACAAATGTCTCCTTGTATTGACTAGGTGTCCTGAAAACGATTCCAGTGAACAGGAGAGAACTGCTGGAGACAGCACCCACAGTAAACCACTCACATCGCCCGGGGATACTGGAGTAATGATTATACAGACGTGTTTGAGCTAAACTGATCACACACACACACGCACACACACACACACACACACACACACACACACACACACACACACACAAATACATGTCCGTACAGACACACACACACACACACACATACGCACACCCGCATGCACAAGCACACACATGCACACATCTACACACACAGCTGGTCAGCCCAGTGCCTCCCAGTGTTTCCCACACTAATCTCTTTCCACACCCAGTAATCATTCCCTCTGTTTACCCAAAATGTGCGTGGGTGAGTGAGTGCACGGGCATTTGTGTAACAGAACCAGGGAGATTTATAGCGCGCAGTGTGTGTGATTTAGGGCGTGTGTGTGTGCTGTGGTGTGTGTGTGTGTGTGAGACCAGTGGTGCTAAGGTCTGTATTTCTATTGTGCATCTGTCTGGGTGTGCGAATGAATGTGTGTGTATGTGTGTGTGTGTGTGTGTGTGTGTGTGTGTGTGTGTGTGTGTGTGTGTGTGAGGTACTGCACTCAAGGGCTACGTAGTGGCAGCTGTGAGTGTGTGTTGTAAAATGCTCTCTGTGTTCATTATGGTCATTAATAGGTCATGTTTGTGTGATCCTGCACACTAAATCACGGTCATGTTTACGTGTCTCTGCATTCGGAACGGCAGAGGTGGTGTCAAGGGTCAATGGCGTGGTGCACGCTGGATAAACCACCCCCCTGTTCCCGGGAAACACATCCCTCTACAAGTAGTTCCTTGGAAGAATGTGGCACAATGTGTGCTTTTGTCTACTCTAGAGCAGACAGAGAAGGGGTCCTGGGGAGTGGGCCTACTGAGTGTGTGCATGTGTGTGCGTGCGTGTGTGTGTTTGCACAAGCACACATGATCATTTTTGAAAAGTAGGAGTAAAATGAATCTCACTGATAAAATCTCACTGATAAACTTGCTATCCAATTAGAACAGACTTCTTAATGTTTGACCCTTATGGACCACCCCCCCCCCCCCGCCCCCCCCACACACACACACCTTTAGATCATTTATTGCATCAATCAACTACATATATTTATTTGACAACTGGTTTAAAAAAAAATTATTTATGAAACCTTATATTTAATAACCAGTATTTCTTTGGCAAAAGTATCTGCTTACTCTCTGTCTCTGAGCACTTGTGATGCTTGTTGTATACAAGAGTTTCAGATTGTTGTATGATTTTGGGAAGCAATGTGTGAACAGCCCTGCTCAGATCAGACAGCATTACCCCAGGACTGAGGTCAGGACTCTGCCATGGACGCCCCCCGAAGCCAGAATGTCTCTGTTGTTGACCAATCAGATCACACCTCAGCATTACAACAGGCCTGGAGTCGGGATTGAGAATGTGGCCCCTGTGGGCCTCTGTGCTGTTGACTACGGTGTTTGGGCTGTTGTCCTGCTGCCTGACGGCTTGTGCGGGACAATCTCCTCACACAGCAGAGAATTCTGCATCTTTCCACCAATGGTGAGCTCTGACACAGCCTTCCCCACCACTGTTCCTTCATCCGTCGGACGTCCCTGCGTGATGAGGTCAACGCGTCTTACGCATACTGTCGAGTGTCCCCAGAGGGTTGTAGAGGGTCCCCATCTTGGAGTACCATAACATCTAAATATCTGAGGTCTGCAAAATACATTCTGTAATACAATCTTTCTTTTTTATTTAAGTCTGGACTGAACCTTAGCCCCAAGACCACGTCGAACTAGAAAGCGTGTTGCATTGTTCCAGCTGTAGGAGTGGTGCTGAACTTGTATGGTCCGCCTGCAGACCGACAGTCTCGCAGGTCCCTTTGAATCCCCCACAGTGTGTTCAGCTTCTGCTCGTTCTTCCTGCTACCTTATTTGTGCCGTATTGCTCAGCGTGGCTCCCGTACCAGTGGTGAACACTTCACCAACCGCGGGGGGGAGACCTTCGGTTCATATGGCACCTGAAATGATGTGGTGGTGCAAAATATAAAGATACATCACGGTAAAACGTGCTGCTGTGTCCCTGTGTCCTTTATTATTAAAGCTTGATTACATTTAGGCACCCATTAACTGCTGAAGCCCTGGTAATTCGAACCTCTACCAGCCAGACATATATAACACAGTAAAATACTGGCCACATCAAACCCAACAAACAATGACGGTGCACACAAGCAAAGAACATGGCACAAACACACATGCATACAAACATACACACTCCCCCAGACACATACACACACTCACACACATACACCCAGACACGCACACAGACGCAGACATTCCGGCTCTTACAGTCGACAGCACTGTTCTCATTGTTGACCTAAATTAGAGAGTGGAACTGTCATAGTCTCTTACAGTCCCCAAACACTTTTTCCTCCTTTTCCTTCTATCTTTCGTTACTGGGTCCCTCCCTCCCTCCCTCCCTCCCTCCCTCCATCCCTCCCCATCCTTCCCACCCTCCTTCTCTCTTCTTTATCCAAAACTCTTTCCCCTAAGCCCATAGGCCCTCTCCAGGTTCCTCTGTGTGCTGGTCTGTTGTTAGAATGGTTTTGTTCAGTATGAAATGTAAAGTGTGAGGTGCAGGTACGTGCGTGTGTGTGTGTGTGCGTGTGTGTGTGTGTGTGTGTGTGTGTGTGTGTGTATCTTCATCTTTGCTGTCACTGTTGTTCCATTCTGGGCCACTGCTGCAGGATTCTCTCTGCTCAGTGGCACCCTGGCACTGAAGTGCCTCCTGATTGGCAGATAGAGTCCAGTGAGAGCAAGAGGCGGTGTCAGGATGTGGGATGAGAACATCAACCCAGTCAGAAGCCACTGCATTTGGCACAACGGCCCGTCTGACGCGTTCGTACACTCTTCCACGATTCTTTCTTTCTGTTTCTTTCCTTCATTCCTTCTTACATTTATCTCTCAAGATCCCCATTCACTCTTTCCTGTCTTTCCTGTGTGTGACTGTGCGTGTGTGTGAGTGTGTGTGTGTGGGTGTGTGTGTGTGTGTGTGTGTGTGTGTGTGTGTGTGTGTTTATGTTTGGTTTTAGTTTCAGGCAAAAGCACGGGGGGAACTCAAATCAGAGGGTTTTAAATGCTCA
>NW_027507101.1:52580-57580 GCF_052324685.1 Brachyhypopomus gauderio
ATTAAATCTGATTGAATATTGAGTAGCAGTTTGTCTTTGAACTCTATTGAGCCTCTCGGATTCTGTGGCTTTGAGTTGGTCCAAAAAGCATTTGTGTTAATCATAAAAACCTAACTGTCTAATCACTAGAGTGATGATCACAGCACGGGAAAGGCCAGGGAGCAAACAGCTTGAGTGAACAAATTTATCATTCAACATATACATTACACTTGCTGTAGTTCAGGAAACATGTGTACAGACAAATACAAAAGCCTTCACAAACGATCAAGGTGGCCGCAGAGCTGGGTTGAGGGCCACTGGTGGCATGAACGTCTTCAACAGAAGAACCAGATGCAGCAGAACACCAGGAGCAGGCCAACAGCAAACCTCTTCCTCTCCACCAGTCCACCTCTCTCATCTCCTCCTTACAACTCATCCTTCCATCTCTGCACAGCAGATCAACTCTAATGCATTTGGCTGCATAAGAACGGAGTGAGTGATTTGATAAAATAATAAACCCCATGGTCTGGGTCTTGGGAAGAGGAGAGGCGGGAAATGATTTACAAGGCTCTGATTAGGCTAATTAGGAGTCTGATTAAGGGTTTTAATTAGAAGCAACCAGCTCTAGATCTGGAGTGGGCAGAGGAGGCGGAGCCAAGGAGAAGGAGATGGGGGGGGGGGGGGGTAAGCTAGGATGAGCAGCAGAGAGAAGAGTGGGAGTTAGAGGATGGAGGGCTGATGAAGGGAGGGATGGAAAGAAAACGGATTGCGCAACAGAAGACCGGGGGAACATTAAAGACGGTACAGGAGGGAGTGATGAACGCTACCTTAGGCTGAAAGGCAGGAGACAAGGAGAGCTGGAGGGGGAGGTGCAGGAAGCCCACACACAGCAGAACGGAGCGTACAGGAAGTCAGACGCCAGAGGAACGGACACGTGTACAGGACGAGCTGGTGCAAATCAAGAGGGTTAAAGATGAAGGGTTAAAGGTGAAGGGTTAAAGGTGAAGGGCTAAATATGAAGGGTTAAAGGTGAAGGGTTAACAATCAACGATTAAATATGAAGAGTTAAATATGTGACATGACAAGTCATTATCTCTGTAATCCTGTACAATAACGCCCTGCAGCATGTGTTGCAGTGTCCAGTGTGAGGGTGGGGTGGGGTGGGGGGGTGTTGTGGGGGGGGCAGCATGCAATCCTGTTTTCATCAGCAGAACTGCATTTAGGTTCATGGCATTATGGTTCATGTTCACAGATGAATCAGCATCTCGTTGTCTTTGCCAACCAACACCACTTTGCGTTGTTGCCCGAACAATTTTCACCTTCACTAATTCATCTCTCCTTTCATTTATTGCTATCTCTCCAATTCTCACACTCTCTCTCACATACTCTCTCTCTTTCTCTCTCTCTCTCTCTCTCTCACACACACACACACACACACACATAATCACTCTCTCTCTGTCCCCCTCTCTCTGTCCCTCTTCTCTCTCTCTCTCTTTCTGGCTTCCCTGCCCTCTCTCTTATACTCCTCTCATCTCTTTCTGTCTTTTCATCTCTCTTTCTCTTTCACCTCGATTCTTCAACTGCTGCATAATTAATTGTAGACCACGTGTACGGGCCGGGTCGCAATTATTCTGAGTAAAAAGCAGGGGGACAGTGCGTGAGGGACATTTCTGCAAGGAAACTGTAATATCTGAACTCAATCAAGGAAACAAGTGGTGCTATTAAACGATTAAAGCTCTCTGTTAGCAGCGTTTGCACTTTCGGCTTCACAAGCATTTCTCTTTTGCATAATGCAAACCCCAACGGCAAATGAAACAATAGGCAGCTCATCGATGTTGATGCCAACTGCTGCTGTAGAAAATGAAAGAGGCTTCTTTCAAAGAGGCACGTGTTTAAGTGACTTGGAGAATGGAAAGGTTACTGCGCTTTTTGGAATCAAGCACATAATGGAAGCCGAGCTCTCTTTCGGGAAATGGAATGGCTCCATTTATAACAATCACGCGACGTCTTTTCAGATTTCAGCTTGAGAGCAAATTAAATATATTTATTTGCAGTAATTGAAAGGCAGAGCTGGCCAGGAAACGGCGGGTGACAATTTAGAGGGGAAACGGGGGAAACGGCGCAGAGACCGACGGCCAAATGTGCCGGAGAGGAAGGAAGAAAGTGAAGGAGGGCTGATGGACGGAGGAGTGTGGCTGATGGAGGGATGACCGACGGAGGAGTGTGTGATTATGGTTTCTAACGGCTCACAAGCAGCTCTAGCAGACAGTCACAAAAGATGTCTGAGGCCAGATACAATAACAGCATGGCAAGTCTTATTTATACCCTTCCATGAAGATAGCATAGGAGGTAGCAAAAAAATCAATTAAACATGAGGATAAACAAACACACACACACACACACACACACACACACACACACACACACACACACACACACACACACACACGCACACACACTAACCTGGAGGGTGATCACGTTAAGCGTGAATGTATTTGGACTGCATTGGGCCTGATTATCACAAGGTTTGGCGATTTGCATTAGAATGACTCTGTGGTGTTAATTGTTTACTGCAGGCTAATTACACTGGCCCCATCATTACCCACAACACACGGCAGGCTCCACTGTGGCCAGTGAGATAGACACCTGCTCAGACATGTAGGTGTGGATGATAAAAGAGTCAGAATTGAGAATGACTTGCAGACAGACCTAATGAATTTTTTAATTTTTTTGTGGAGGAGAAACTTTAAATTGATTGGAAAAGCTACATTCAGTCATTAGTGTGTTATCAATAGGTGAAGTTAGCAGAGAGCTGCAGAGCAGTTCTGTGAGGCCCAGTCACCACTGAAACATCAACCACACTGACATCCTGACTGAATCCATAGGTGACTCCATAGAGGACACCAAAGAGAACCCACAATGCCCCCCACTGCCCCACAATGCCCCACAACACACCACTGCCCCCCACTGCCCCTCTACTGCCCCCCACTGCCCCCCGCTGCCCCTCTACTGCCCCTCTACTGCCCCCCACTGCCCCTCTACTGCCCCCTACTGCCCCTCTACTGCCCCTCTACTGCCCCCCACTGCCCCTCTACTGCCCCCCACTGCCCCTCTACTGCCCCTCTACTGCCCCTCTACTGCCCCCCCACTGCCCCTCTACTGCCCCCCACTGCTCCTCTACTGCCCCCCCACTGCCCCTCAACTGCTCCTCTACTGCCCCCCACTGCCCCTCTACTGCCCCCCACTGCCCCTCTACTGCCCCCCACTGCCCCCCTACTGCCCCCTACTGCCCCTCTACTGCCCCTCTACTGCCCCTCCACTGCCCCCCACTGCCCCTCTACTGCCCCCCACTGCCCCCCACTGCCCCTCTACTGCCCCCTACTGCCCCTCTACTGCCCCTCTACTGCCCCCCACTGCCCCCCACTGCCCCTCTACTGCCCCTCTACTGCCCCCCACTGCCCCTCTACTGCCCCCCACTGCCCCTCTACTGCCCCTCTACTGCCCCCCACTGCCCCTCTACTGCCCCCCACTGCCCCTCTACTGTGCCTTAGGGATGTAACAACCTGCATTCCCCGGACTCCTGGCAGTAGACGTGTTCCATGCATCTGAATAAGAAACGCCATTCAGGTGGAGGGAGTGTGTGTGTGTGTGTGTGTATGTGTGTGTGTGTGTGTGTGTGTGTGTGTGTGTGTGTATGTGTGTGTGTGTGTGTATGTGTGCAAATGTTTGTGTGTGTGTGTGTGTGTGTGTGTGTGCATATGTTTGTGTGTGTGTGTGTGTGTGTGTGTGTGTGCATATGTTTGTTTGTGTGTGTGTGTGAGGGAATGGAAGAGACTGCTGAAAAGATTTTGTTCTAAGTGGAAGACGGCGTATCACCGACATGCTCCTCCCACGATGCAGAAACCCCCCCCCCCCGGGCCGTCTGAAGTACCTGCGTGACAGAGAGGGCGGGGAGGACGGCTCCCGTCTTAATTACCTCGGTGATCCAGCGGTGCAGGTGGGACAGGGCGGGCCCTCTCCCAGGTGGGTGCGCTCCTGGGCTGTGCTGAAGCACACGATCAGGCACCCGGGTCGCTGTGGTGCTGGTGGGCCGGGCCGGACTGGAGCAGGGAGGCGGGAACACCGCGGGCTCGATGAATCATGGGGAATGGAGTGTTAGATGTTCTGCTCTGTCCATATGCCAGCCCGGTCTGGTAAAGTGTGGGCTTGCAAAGGTTGTGACCTTGCCATCTTTGAGCTAAGGGTACTGAGAATGAGTATGATACAGAGGTGGGGGAGGGGTGACGGTGCATTAAGGAGTGGAACACACAAGTGTGTGTGTGTGTGTGTGTGTGTGTGTGTGTGTGTGTGTGTGTGTGTGTGTGTGTGTGTGTGAGAGAGAGAGAGATAGAGAATGAGAGTGTCTGGGGAGGCTTCCATCTGTCTCACTCAAATGCCACGTCTCGACAAACACAGTATTCCCAACACACATCATACACACACACACACACACACACACACACACACACACACACACACACACACACACACAACATTCTCAAGACACACACTACACATAGACCCACACCCACCTCTCAGACTTATGCTAGGGTGTCTTTTAATTTTTTGGATCAAAGATGGAAAAGGGGGCGTGGTTGGTCTCTCACCCCTATCAGCCCCCTGTGATGTGCCCATCTCGACCAGATGGGGAACCACGGTTACCTCTGACCCTCCCACTCAGGCTGACTGACACCCCGATACAGCCAGTAGACGCCCCTATTCAGTGTGACGGACAGCTTAAGAAGGTGGGAGACAAGGTTGTGACCCGCCCACCTGAGTCCCTTATGCACTTTATAGTAAATATTAGCAATCTTTTTTACATACTCACATTTCTACCTATGTACATTTAAATGGACTTTATGTAAATGATTTATCATTCTGTTTACAACCTTATCCTACTAATCAACCCAAAAACCTAGTGATTTTTTTTATTATTATTGGAAAAAAAATCTGTCTATAATAAATCAGGAAATGCATGAAAG
>NW_027507101.1:70080-72580 GCF_052324685.1 Brachyhypopomus gauderio
ACCTGTGTTCCTGCCCCAGTGTTCTGGGCAGTCGTGGCCTGGCGGTTTGGGAACTGGTCTTGTGACCGGAGGGTCACAGGTTTGAGTCCCAGACCTGAGGCCATGACTGAGGTGCTTCTGAGCAAGGCCCTTAACACTCAATTGCTCACTTATATAGAAAATGAGATAAAAATGTAAGTCGCTCTGGATAAGGGCGTCTGCCAAATGCCATAAAATGTAAAATGTAAATACCACACCTACCCCTGTACCACACCTACCCCTGTACCACACCTACCCGTACCACACCTACCCCTGTACCACACCTCCCCATACCACACCTCCCCCTGTACCACACCTACCCCTGTACCACACCTACCCCTGTACCACACCTCCCCGTACCACACCTACCCCTGTACCACACCTACCCCTGTACCACACCTCCCCATACCACACCTACCCCTGTACCACACCTCCCCATACCACACCTACCCCTGTACCACACCTACCCCTGTACCACACCTCCCCATATCACACCTACCCCTGTACCACACCTCCCCATACCACACCTACCCCTGTACCACACCTCCCCATACCACACCTACCCCTGTACCACACCTCCCCGTACCACACCTACCCCTGTACCACACCTACCCCTGTACCACACCTCCCCATACCACACCTACCCCTGTACCACACCTACCCCTGTACCACACCTCCCCATACCACACCTACCCCTGTACCACACCTCCCCATACCACACCTACCCCTGTACCACACCTACTCCTGTACCACACCTCCCCATACCACACCTACCCCTGTACCACACCTCCCCGTACCACACCTACCCCTGTACCACACCTCCCCATACCACACCTCCCCCTGTACCACACCTACCCCTGTACCACACCTACCCCTGTACCACACCTCCCCATACCACACCTCCCCCTGTACCACACCTACCCCTGTACCACACCTCCCCATACCACACCTACCCCTGTACCACACCTACCCCTGTACCACACCTCCCCATACCACACCTCCCCCTGTACCACACCTACCCCTGTACCACACCTCCCCATACCACACCTCCCCCTATACCACACCTCCCCATACCACACCTACCCCTGTACCACACCTCCCCGTACCACACCTACCCCTGTACCACACCTCCCCCTGTACCACACCTCCCCCTGTACCACACCTCCCCATACCACACCTCCCCCTGTACCACACCTCCCCCTGTACCACACCTACCCCTGTACCACACCTCCCCCTGTACCACACCTCCCCCTGTACCACACCCTGCTCTGCTTCAGTCTCCCACCTCAGCACCTCTATTCAAAATACGTGTGTGTGTCCCCCCCCACCCACACACACACACGCACACACGGAGTGATGGATGGCGGCTCTAACGAAGTCTGCATTTGTCCATGTGAAAGTTCCAGAGACATGCTCTTAGGGAGTCTGAGTGCTCGGGTTGTGTGTGGCACCGAGCCCAAAGCTGGCTAGTGCTGTTGGGACCCAGGTTCTGTTGGGACCCAGGTTCTGTTGGGACCCAGGTGCTGTTGGGACCCAGGTGCTGTTGGGTTCCACCTGGCCATGAAGATTGTTCACTAAATCTCTCCTTGCTCATGCAGAATGATGCCAGCCAATCATGGAGCCTGTCAAGTCATCCCAAATTGTGCACATTCAAGTGCTATATGACACTGTCAGCGGCACGACGAGATGGTTGATTACACGTCACACAGGAAACATAGCAGCTCCCGCTTCTCCAGGCTGACAGTCGTTGCAATAGGAGACAGAGGAAGTGACATGGCTATGACTGTCACTAAGAGAAAATTATAACAAATAAAAAAAATGGGAAAAAAAAAAAAACCTTGGCAGAATCAGCCCATTAATTCTCGCTCAGAAGCATCTGAGGTTAGAAGGCTGTCGTTCCATTACTAATCAAGGTTGATGCCATCCATCTTGCATAGGGGAGTGAAAAGCACCTGGACCGGTGGCGTGGCCTTGCATAACTCCGCCCTCGACGGTCTCCTAGTGCAGCTGGGGCGCTGTGAAGCGTTTCGAGGGCACCCAGAAACTCGGCAGGCACTCCGACCGCTGACAGAGAACGTCCCGCACGGCAGCGTTTGAGGACATGACCCCCAACTCCCCCCCCCCCCCCCCCCGGCAGGGTCGGCAGGGCTTCTACTAACCCCGCCCACACTCATCGCCATGGCGAGGGTCACGGAGCCGTGCTCGTGGTGCTGGAATAGGAGGACTTGGCCCTGAAGTTCTTCAGATGGTCTGGATCAGCCTTTGTGTTTTAGCTGTGGTGCGCATAAGAGGAGATACTGTAGATCTGCAGTGTTTAACAGCTCGTGTCTGAGGAACTCGTACGCCTGAATATGTTCAATTAAATTCTATTCTATTACACTATCACTTTGCCTTTAATGGAAAAAAGCTAAGGGAGACAATGGTGACCTGCACATGCACACAGGCAGCTACACACACACACACACACACACACACACACACC
>NW_027507101.1:81063-88563 GCF_052324685.1 Brachyhypopomus gauderio
GAGTCAGCTTCACCAGAGAGAGAGAGAGACCTCCTTCTCCTCCTGACCTGAAGGGAGAGGAGTCAGCTTCACCAGAGAGAGAGAGAGAGAGACCTCCTTCTCCTCCTGACCTGTAGGGGGAGGAGTCAGCTTCACCAGAGAGAGAGAGAGAGACCTCCTTCTCCTCCTGACCTGAAGGGAGAGGAGTCAGCTTCACCAGAGAGAGAGAGAGAGACCTCCTTCTCCTCCTGACCTGAAGGGAGAGGAGTCAGCTTCACCAGAGAGAGAGAGAGAGACCTCCTTCTCCTCCTGACCTGTAGGGGGAGGAGTCAGCTTCACCAGAGAGAGAGAGAGAGAGACCTCCTTCTCCTCCTGACCTGAAGGGAGAGGAGTCAGCTTCACCAGAGAGAGAGAGAGAGACCTCCTTCTCCTCCTGACCTGAAGGGGGAGGAGTCAGCTTCACCAGAGAGAGAGAGAGAGAGACCTCCTTCTCCTCCTGACCTGAAGGGAGAGGTCTGCTCAAGTAGCATGGGGTTAAGAACCTTAGGATTTACTGCTCTGCCTGGCTCTCTTTTGGTGTGTGTGTGTGTGTGTGTGTGTGTGTGTGTGTGAACATATGTGTCTGTACTGTGTGCCAATACCTTGCAAGTGTAATGGAGTCACAGTGCTGACATGCTCCACTCTCCGCTCTGTAATTACTACAGATCACACTTTCATCTCTCTCACAGCGAGACACACCGCTGCCAAAAGAGATTTAGATGTGAGCACAGAAACACACAAGCTGACAGAGCGATGTACACACACAACAGCACTCACATATGAACATGTTCACCTGTGTGCACCTGTTGCAGGCAAAGATCATTGTTCTTGGAAAAAAAATATATATTGTTTTTGGAAAACAATCACACAGACATGCATGCACATGCACACACACACACACACACAAACACAAACACACACATACACACACACTTCGCCTTCCTGTATGTCTCAGTGGCTTTCTCCTGCTAGACAGGCTGCCACGCCATCACCAAGGTTACCCTGCCATTGTGTATCCCGTTGCTGGGCAACCCATTGCTGTGGCAATGATGGAGAATCCAAGTGGTGGGGCTCTGATATAAATCTCTCTCTCTTTCTCTCCTGCTGTTTCCCTCCTCCCTGTCCAGCAGAAGAAAAGAAGGACACGGTCCACAGAGGAAAGCGAAGGGACAAAGCCATGGACAACCTGCTTGTTTGCATCTCCTCATTCTCTCCGTCCTGGCCAGTCCCAGTAGCTATTTAATCTAACGCCTTTGTAATCCATTCTTACCTTTCGCTCTCAGTTTTCCTCCATCGGTCTCTCTCCTCGTAGCTGTCAGAACAGCAGTGAGTGCAGGCTAGGCCGGCGTATGGGGCTTGTGGGTAATATGAGACTGTCTGGTGACTCCAGTCATTGATTCTTTGTTGTAATGAACAGGCAGTGGCTGCAAACTACAGGTTACTGAACACACAGGGGCTCTCTGTTTCACTCGTCTGCTTCTCTCGTCTGTTTCACTCGTCTGTTTCACTCATCTGCTTCACTCGTCTGCTTCTCTCGTCTGCTTCTCTCGTCTGCATCTCTCGTCTGCTTCCCTCGTCTGCTTCTCTCGTCTGCTTCTCTCGTCTGCTTCTCTCGTCTGTTTCCCTCGTCTGCTTCTCTCGTCTGCTTCCCTCGTCTGTTTCCCTCGTCTGCTTCACTCGTCTGCTTCACTCGTCTGCTTCTCTCGTCTGCTTCACTCGACTGTTTCCCTCGTCTGTTTCACTCGTCTGCTTCTCTCGTCTGCTTCTCTCGTCTGTTTCACTCGTCTGCTTCCCTCGTCTGTTTCACTCGTCTGCATCTCTCGTCTGCTTCCCTCGTCTGCTTCTCTCGTCTGCTTCTCTCGTCTGTTTCCCTCGTCTGCATCTCTCGTCTGTTTCCCTCGTCTGTTTCACTCGTCTGCTTCCCTCGTCTGTTTCACTCATCTGCTTCACTCGTCTGCATCTCTCGTCTGCTTCTCTCGTTTGCTTCTCTCGTCTGCTTCTCTCGTTTGCTTCCCTCGTCTGCTTCTTTTCCACTGCTTCACTCTTTTCCATTCTCCGCTTCTCTCATCTGTTTCTCTTTTTCACTGCTTCACTCTTTTCCCTTCTCCACTTCTCTCATCTGTTTCTCTCTCTTCTCTTACTCTGATTCTCTCATCAGCTTCACTCTCTCTCTTCTCTTTCTGTCTCACGTCTGTTTCTGTATCTTTTCTACCTACCTGTTTCTCCTATTTCTCTTTCTTCTCCATTTCTGTTTCTTTCATTTGTTTCTCTCTATTCTCCCTTTCTGTTTCTCTTATTTGTTTCTCTCTCTTCTCCCTTTCTGTTTCTCTCTGTCTGTTTCTTTCTTCTTTGTGTTTCTCTCATTTCTCCTTTCTTTCTCTCCTGTTTTTCCCTCTGTTTGTCTCTCACTCATTCTATTGGACTCTCTCTGTTTGCTCCTCTCTACCAATCTATTTTTCATTTTATTCTCCACTTGATCCTTCATACTCTCCTATGACTATTTGTGTGGTCTTCTGTGTAGAGACTACAATTCAGTGTGTGTGTGTGTGTGTGTGTGTGTGTGGGTGTGTGTGTGTGTGTGTGTGTGTGTGTGTGTGTGTGTGTATGAGAGAGTGAGTGTGTGTATGTGTTGTCTCCCCAGTGTCATGATGATGTGTGAGGATTTTGAGTCAAACCAGCCTCATCTACATGAGCATGAAGAGCATGATATTGAGTGTGTGTGTGTGTGTGTGTGTGTGTGTGTGTGTGTGTGTGTGTGTGTGTGTGTGTGTGTGTGTTTTCCCCTGGTGCAGGCGTGAGGCGAATGCTCCATTGATTTGTATGGAAATGCAGCCTGTTCACACAGCAAGACCTGTATCCTCCTCATCACACACACATACACACACGCACGGGCATAGCTTTCATCTGCCATCAACCCCCAGTAGAAAAGAGGTGTGTGTGTGTGTGTGTTTTACCTGCATTGCTGCATGTGCTGTTCATGCATCTTATCTTCCTCTCTCTCTCTCTCTCTCTCTCTCTCCACACACACTCTCTCCCCACACTCTCTAGTCTCACATACACTCTCTCTCCACACACACTCTCTCTCCACACTCTCTAGTCTCACATACACTCTCTCTCCACACACACTCTCTCTCCACACTCTCTAGTCTCACATACACTCTCTCTCCACACACACTCTCTCTCCACACTCTCCAGTCTCACACACACTCTCTCTCCCCACACACACTCTCTCCACACTCTCCAGTCTCCCTCTCTCTCTCTCTCTCTCTCTCTCTCTCTCTCTCTCTCTCCACACTCAACAGTCTCACACTCTCTCCCAGCTTAAGTATATGAAGGGTTGTGCATTCACACAGTGAGTATGCTATAAATGAGATCACCACTTCAGTTTCTTGTTTATATGTGGAACCCAGTGTGTTATACTCCAGTGCTGTGTGAGAACTTGCTTACTTCCAATACATGCTGCAGTATATCTGGCCACCTACACAATATATGTGTGAACAAAAATCACGAGTTTCATTCCATGTGATAGTGTGGGGGCTATATGGAGAGGTACACCAAGTCCCCACGGACAGCACACCATCTCCTCCTGTCCACAGGGACAGCCACATCATAGAAACACAGCCCTTTGACAATACCTAGAGAATCATCTAAACAATCTCTCTCTCTCCCTTTCTCTCTTTCTCTCTCTCTCCCCCTTGATCTTTTCATTTACACTTTGCACATTGCACTCTTCCTCCCCCTTTCTTTCCTTTCATCCCAGTCCTCGTTTCTCAGTCTCTGCATCTCTCTCTCTCTCTCTCTTGTGGCTGGTGGACCCTCTCTGAGACACCTGCACCTCGCCTGACGACAAACAACACAGAGAGGGAGAGAAAGTGAGAGACAGATTTAAAAGACACCTATTTAATCAGGCAATTATACCCTTTTACATGAATACTTAGAGTACATACCATCTCATTTCAAAATCAAAGTCCCCCTCCACCACAGTTCAAAAAATATATTTAGATCATCATTGTAGTTCAAAGCCTTCTACAGTGTTCATATTTTGGGGCAAATTAAAACTCAAAAGGGCATTTAGATTTTACTGGAGCTAGGAGCAATGCTGATCTGTCTTGACCAGATCTTTTCTCCTGCTTATTACTCCTCCGATTTTGGACTAAAGGTTTTTCCCTGAGAGATTAAGAGAGAGAGAAGAGAGAGACTGAGGAGAGAGAAAGAGAGGAGAGAAACAGATAGGAGAGAGAGAACAGAGACAGAGAGAAGAGACGAGAGCAGTACTTTTGTTATGTAAAATCACACCACACTTTTTATTCTCAATAAATCAAAATGTAATTGCCAGAGAGACAGACAGACAGAGGACAGAAACAGACAGAGAAAGAGACAGAGGGATGGAAACAGACAGACAGACAAAGACATACAGAGAGAGCGTTCCATGTTCTTAATTTCTTCAACAAAGCTTTGGCTAAACAAGCGTTAATATTTGTCATGCCAAAAAAGCACCACTGAATTGAATTGAATTGAAAGAGAGAGAGAGAGAAATTGGGAGAGAGAGAGAGAGAGAGAGAGAGAGAGAGAGAGAGAGAGAGAGAGAGGGTGATTAAATGAATTTAAATGAACACAAGACATTTTCTCAGCCAAACTGAAAAAAAAAAATTCATTGAGGATTCATTGGTGAAGAGAACATAGCAATGCTCACTGCAAAATATATGTAGCATGTGAGAGATTCTCCACCTTGTCAGCTGGATCTACATCAGCCTCCATCACATGGTGGAGGGCTGTTAGGAACCGATGAGGTCAGCACAAAGCAATACTACTAAATACAGTCACTCCAGTAAAGGTTGTTCTAAATTACAAAACCATCTGTGTCTGAAAGAACACTGAGGCTAAAAGAGACAGATTCAGAGAACGAGTGTGTGTGTGTGTGTGTGTGTGTGTGTGTGTGTGTGTGTGTGTGTGTGTGTGTGTGTGTGTGTGTGTGTGGCGTGTGTGTGTGTGTGAGACTGGAGCCAAAAGGTCAAAAGCTGGGTGCTTTTGTTCAGGAGACGTTTCCATAGGAGCCCTGGTATCCTACAGGCCAATCACAGCAACTGCTCCTGATTCTCTCTCTCTCTCTCTCTCTCTCTCTCTCTCTCTCTCTCTCTCTCTATATATATATATATATATATATATATATATATATATATATATATATATATATATATATATATATATATATATATATATATATATATATAATTCCTGGCCTTTTTGGAGTCCTTGGACGAGATACTGGAAGATGTCCCTTCTGAGGTTTGTGTTGTTCTGCTGGGGAACTTCAATGATCATGTGGGCAATGACAGTAGGACCTGGACGGGCCTGATTGGACTCTGATCTGAACCCGAGTGGTGTTATTGGATTCCTGTACTCGCCACAGTTTGTCCATAGTGACACCATGTTTGAGCACAAAGGAGGCCGTAAGTGTACATGGTACCAGGACACCTCAGGCTGCAGTTTGATGATCGATTTTGTAGTCGTATCATCAGACTTGTGTCCATATGTCTTGGACAGCTGAGCTGTCAACATCACCACCTAGTGGTGAGTTGGAACAGATGGCGGGTGAGGATTACGGACAGATCTGGCAGACCCAAACGTATCGTGAGGGTTTGCTGGGAACGTCTGGCAGATGAACCTGTCAGAAAGATCTTCATCTCCTACATCTGGCAAAGCTTCGAGTGCATCGCGAAGGAGCCCAGAGACGTAGAGTCCAAGTGGGCCATGTTCCGTGCCTCCATTGTCGATGAGTTGGACCGGAGCTGTGGCTGTAAGGTTGCCTGTTGTGGTGACAATCTCCGAACCCGATGGTAGACACCCCAGGTAAGGTAGGCTGTCAAGCTGTAGATAGAGTCCTATGGGGCCTGGCTAGCTTTTGGAGCTCTGGAGGCAGTAAACAGATACCGGAGGGTCAAGTGGATCGTGGCTTCGGCTGTCGCAGAGGCAAAAACTCAGGTGTGGCAGGAGTTTGCTGAGGTCATGGAAAATGACATTCAGGCGGTTCCGAGACGCTCTCAAAATCCCACCAGCACGCCTTCCATAGAGGAAGCAGAACTCTGAGTTTACCCTTCCCTCAGACCAAGGTGATCAGGGTAGTTGTGAATCTCCTTGGCACCAAAGCTTCAGGAGGTGGATGAGGTCCGCCCTGAGTTCCTTAAGATCTTGCGGTACTGTCCTGGCAGACACGTCTTTTTACCCTTGCGAGGGTCCTAGAAGGTGCATGGGACTTTGCTCAAGCAGTCCACATGTCTTTTATGGCTTGGAGAAGGCATTCAACCGTGTCTGGGATTCCTCTGGGGGAGTATAGGGTACTGAACCTGCTGCTATGGGTTATCCAGTCCCTGTACACACAGAGCAGGAGCTTGGTTCGCATGACCTGCAGTATGTCAGACTGGTTTCCAGTTGGGGTTTGACGCCGTCAGGGCTGCCCTTTGTCACCTGTCACCTGTCTGCCCTTTGTCACTCGGTTCTGAGCCACTGCTCCTCCATGTAGAGAGGTGCCAGTTGAGGTGGGTCGGGCATCTGGTCCGGATGCCCTCGGGCACCTCCCTGGTGATGCATTCGGGGATGTCCAACTGGGAGGAGACCCCGGGGAAGACCCAGGACACGCTGGAAACATTATATCTCTCGGCTGACCTGGGAACACCTTGGAATACCCCAGAAGAGCTGGAAGAGGTGGCTGGGGAGAGAAGGAACCTGGGTCTCCGTGCTTAGGTTACTGCCCCCACGACCTGGATAAGCGAATGCGAGTGGATGGATGTGTATATATATTCCCAGCTAGCCTCTTCATTCCTGTCTCCAGCACCTCACTGCATCCTGAATTCCAGCATCTCTTGGGTGCGGAGGGGGCGGTTCTAAGAGTTGTAAGACTATGAACCAGAGCACAGAGCCCGCAGACAAGGAGCCTGCAGTGCAGGAATCTCCCAGCAGAGTTGAAGGAGCTGCACTGAGGTCCACGTTACTGCTGGCCACAGGAGCAGACCAGCCTCTACTACCGCATGTGTTATTTGACACACTATTAGGAACTGATCAGGGTAAATAAGAGGCAGGCAAAATGGCAGGTTGTGTGTCTGGATATGGGTGTGCGTGTTTGCGTGTGCGTTTGCGTGCCTTACGGGATTACCTTGACGATCACCAGAGCAAAGTTTTGGCAGAGTAGGACACATTACAATAGATAGAGCTCGTAAAAGTAGAGCAGTCGTAAAACACCCACACACACACCCACACCCACCCACACCCACACACACCCAAACAATTACACTTCCAGGACTTCCATGAATTTGTCTTCTAGAAGCCCGTACGTCCTGAAGGTCCGGGCAGGAGCCGAAGGTCTTCAACAGCACTCTGCTTTATGCACTGTTCTCTATTCTGTTTCTCAGTGTATTTTTATCTACACTTATGTCAAATGCAGTTTAATGTGTTCACAGCAGAAGGGAAATATGAAAACAGACATTT
>NW_027507101.1:96063-98563 GCF_052324685.1 Brachyhypopomus gauderio
GCGTGGTTCTGTGTTTAATATCAGTCGCTGTGATTTAGGGGTGTGCTACTGTTTTAGGGCCAAACAGAACTGCATTTAGCTTTGAGCGTGTGTTTGTGTGCTCCTATGGGTGTTGTAGTTTTGTTTTTGAAGTTTGAAATTTGGAGACCAACTGGGGTGAGGGGACCATCTGTGTGAGTGGATAGGCTGTGTGAGGGGACTGTCTGTGTGAGGGGACCGTCTGTGTGAGGGGACCATCTGTGTGAGGGGACTGTGTGAGGGGACCATCTTGTGTGAGTGGATAGGCAGTATGAGGGGACTGTCTGTGTGAGGGGACCGTCTGTGTGAGGGGACCATCTGTGTGAGGGGACTGTGTGAGGGGACCGTCTGTGTGAGGGGGACCGTCTGTGTGAGGGGACCGTCTGTGTGAGGGGACTGTCTGTGTGAGGGGACCATCTGTGTGAGGGGACCATCTGTGTGAGGGGACTGTGTGTGTGAGGGGACCGTCTGTGTGAGGAGTGAGAGGACCATCAGCTCTTGGCATTGCTGGGCTTTGCAGTTTTAGGAGTGGGGGTCACTGTGTTTTAAAATGTATCCCGTATTTAATAACCCTTTTATGAATTTTGAGTAACACTGGGCCTGTTGGCTTAATTCACCTCTTCAGGCATTACGTGTTTTCTCATGGACTTGCAGATATTTTTTATGTGCATAATTTCAGCTGTGGGTTCCATTGTTCAAAATCCTCATTTGGGAGAGTGGCCCAACACCTCCCAACACACCCCAAAACCCCCAACACCTCAATCACATCCCAATACCCCAACACCTCTCAACACACCCCAATACCCCAACACCTCCTAACAAACCCCAACACCTCCATCACACCCCAATACCCCAACACCTCAATCACATCCCAATACCCCAACACCTCTCAACACACCCCAATATCCCAACACCTCCTAACAAACCCAACACCTCCATCACACCCCAATACCCCAACACCTCCCAACACACCCCAGTACCCCAACACCTCCCAACACACCCCAAAACCCCCAACACCTCAATCACATCCCAATACCCCAACACACCCCAATACCTCCTAACACACCCCAACACCTCCATCACACCCCAATACCCCAACACCTCCCAAAACACTCCAATACCCCAACACCTCCCAACACACCCCAATACCCCAACACCTCCATCACATCCCAATACCCCAACACCCAACACACCCCAATACCTCCTAACACACCCCAACACCTCCATCACACCCCAATACCCCCAACACACTCCAATACCCCAACACCTCCTAACACATCCCAACATTCCCTAATACTCTAAATACCTCCCAACACCTCTCAACACTCCCCAATACCCCAACACTTCCCAACACACCCCAATACTCCAACACCTCCATCACACCCCAATACCTGCAACACCTCCCAACACACCCCAATATCCCAACACCTCCTAACACACCCCAACACCTCCCAACCATACAGCAGAACTGGCTCTATAATAGACTGGAATTTTCTGAGTCAGTTTTGGTGTTTGAATGTTATTTTGAATATATTCTTAGATAGATAGACAGACAGACAGACCTACATGTTGGAAAAATCCACACATGTCTAAAGAGCAAAAGCCATGAGGTATGTGTCTGTGTGTCTATAACTAAAGAAAGATACAGAGTGTGAGATTTTAATGTGCAACTGTTCAAGGATGAATGATTCAAAGGCAATCAGATAATCTGTCACACTCTTTCTTATACACACGCATGCATACACACACACACACACACACACCACACACACACACACACACACACACGTACATGCACACACCCAAACACCACTCCCCCCTCTCTCGTGTGTGACAGAGTGAGAAATTAATTTTTCTGATGAGAAACTTGTTTTCTCACTCCTTCCTTTCCCTCCCTCCTTTTTTAATTTATTCACTTATTTATCGAGCATTTGTTTATTCAGTCGGAGAAATTAAAACAGTGCAGTCATGTGCTTGCCTTGCCTCGTAGAGATATCCAGATTACTGAGGGACCAAGATATAAACAAACACACACACACACACACACACACACACACACACACACACACACACACACACACACACACACACACACACACACACACACACACACACACACACACACCCAGAGTATAATTCTGGAGTGCTCCTAACTGCTTTAGTTCCTTTTTCATAATCCATTTTAAAAGGCAATGTTGCCTTGGTAACAGCCTCTACAGACTTCATATCAAACTGCACACATTAATTTCCCTTGTTTGTTAGTAGGACTAACGTACATTGATGCAACACTGTGAAGTGTGTATTTGTGTGTGTGTGTTTTTTGTGGCTCCTGTTAGTAGTAGATCTGTAATTGTGTGTGTGATGTCAGCGGTCATCTAACAGCCAGAAAGTGAGGGGTGTTGTGTGTGTGTGTGTGTGTGTGTGTGTGAAGCTGGACCTGCTAGACTGCCACACGGGGCCACAGGATCCAGCTGGCAGAAGT
>NW_027507101.1:108563-126063 GCF_052324685.1 Brachyhypopomus gauderio
GGTCCCTTATTGTCCGTGATGAGTGTCAAAGGGCATGTGCTTTTGGGTGTGTGTCCCCGCATCAGCAAGATCTGGTGCTTTTCCTGGTCTCTTTCACGTCTTTACACCCCGTACCAAACATAAGTTCCTGCAAAAAAAACAACAACATGGGCAAAAACAGCCAAAAAACAAAAAAAAAAAAAGCCAAAAAAAAAAAGAGAATCTTGTATTCATTTGTGTGTGTGTGGCATCTGTAGAATGCCAGTGTGCTGGGGGTGCTAAAGCAGAAAGTGCTAAAACTGTTTTCAGGTCAGTGACCATAAAGCAAGGCTTCACAGTGGAAGGACCCAGAGCAGAGTGGCGCTGGCCCGAGTGCAGTGGGCATCGGAGCGAAACCTCGAACAGTGAAACACTGAGCAGGAAGCATCGGTGCAGGAGAGCAGAAGGCCCACTCTGAAAGACAGAAATACAAACTGCTTTACCATGCAGGCTGTCTACAGTGGCCTGGTACATTTTAACCCTGTTACTATTGCAAAGAAAGTAAGACAGTAAGACAGTAAGACAGACAGACAGACAGACAGACAGACTCCACTTTTCTCAGTAATAAGTGCTGGGTAAAGTCTCGGCCGCTGAAGCAGGATCTGTCCTCCCAGCCCATCTGCTGACCATGAAACGAGAGGCCAGTCCTGTTATGTGCTGTGTTGTTGTTCTTAGAAAGCCGTTGAAGTAGCCCAGTGTTAGACATAAGCAGCCCAATCTGAGAGGTTACCAGCCCAATATGAGACAATACCAGCCCAATATGAGACAATACCAGCCCAATATGAGACACTACCAGCCCAATATGAGACAATACCAGCCCAATATGAGACACTACCAGCCCAATATGAGACAATACCAGCCCAATATGAGACAATACCAGCCCAATATGAGACACTACCAGCCCAATATGAGACACTACCAGCCCAATACGAGACATTACCAGCCCAATATGAGACACTACCAGCCCAATATGAGACACTACCAGCCCAATCCGGCATAATCAGAGAGGCTAGCAGCCCAATCTGAGACACTATTGGCACAATCCGAGACACTACTGTCATAATCTGAGATACTACTGGCACAATCTGAGAGGCCAGCGGCCCAATCTGAGACAGTACCAGCCCAATCCGAGACACTACAGGCACAATCTGAGAGGCTAGTGGCCCAATCTCAGGCACTACCAGACCAATCGGAGAGGCTACCAGTCCAATCTGAGAGGCTACCAGTCCAATCTGAGAGGCTACCAGTCCAATCTGAGAGGCTACCAGTCCAATCTGAAACACTACCAGCCCAATCTGAAACACTACCAGCCCAATCTGAAACACTACCAGCCCAATCTGAAACACTACCAGCCCAATCTGAGAGGACATCTGAATTGCTTCCCCGGTGGCATTGCAGTGCTACTTACTGTAAATTAATGATTCACCTTTTTGGTTTTTCCGGGAGAGGCACGGGCATGTTCCTAATCTGGCCATGACAGACACAGCAAGCCCGCTCTGTTCCTACAGGTTCGAGGTATCAGCTTGCTAGCGTCCTTATATGGCTCTTCCTATACCTGGCTGCCTGTGAGGTCACAGCGGAGTGAACAGGTGAGAAACGTTTCAGCACTCTCCACTTGTTGGGACACATTCTGGAGAACCTTTGACTGAGGGCAGAGAACGTTCCACGAATCACCGCGAGACTCCGAGCCTCTCTTACAGAGGGCCTGGGGGGCCTGTGTGTGTGGAGGTTGAGTGCGTTCGTATATTTACGGGTGGGAAGAATGAATGCCTAAGACATACGAGGGAACACAAGATTGCATGTCTGACATCGTTGTAATCAGAGACGTCTGTGATATCACAGAGTAATAGTCGCAGGCTAATCATCTGAAATTAACACCAATGTAGCCGCTAGCAAACTATGCAAACGCTCCCTCCCCCCTCCCTCCCTCCATCCCTCCATCCCCCTCCCTCCCTCCCTCCTCTCTCTGTACTCAATCGGTCTCTCCCTTTCTTGTTCTGTCACTTGCTTTATCAGTTCCATTTTTACCAATCCCAGCTGTGCCTGTCATCAGGCCTGCTATTAACTGTAGCAGTCTGGTTTGTTTTTCTCGCTCAAGGAAAGGGAGGGAGGGAGAGAGGGAGGGAGGGAGCAATGAAGAGAACAAGAAAAGGGAAAGTGAGATTCAGGGTGAGAGACAGAAAGACTGAATGAGAGGAAAATATGGCGAGGGGGAGAGAAGAAATGAAGGGAGGGAGAGAATGAAAGAGAAAAATAAGTGAGGAATCAGTGGCCGGTCTGTGAGAGAAGGAGAGATTAGGGAGGAGAGAAACTCCTGGTGACTACTTACACACTCGTCTTTTCATCAGTCTCTCCCTGTCACCACCGCCTACAGGTGCAATCAGAGAGAGAGAGAGAGAGAGAGAGAGAGAGAGAGAGAGAGAGAGAGAGAGAGAGAGAGAGAGAGACAGAGAGACAGAGAGAAAGTTGACTTTCAGCCTCCACCTTTCTCCATCTGGACTTTCTCCCGTCATTTTGGAGAAGGAAGTGTGAGGCTCTTCATGATGTGCCCCCCCCCATGCCCATTCAGGGCCATTACGGGGTCCTGCTTTTTCTCATCTTTGCTGTTTGATATGCAGATGGCCAAGCACCTTTTGAAATGGTCAAATTACAGCCAGGCAGAAACACACCCCTCCCCTTCAGCAAAGGTCCCCATAGCAACATGGCCTTATGGTTCCCGTGGTGACATTAAGTCAAGTGGGCCGGTCCTGATTTTTAGCTGTGGAGACTCGCTGCAGAAACCTGCCTAAATCTGATTAAGCAGGATTATCTCAGTTCATTTCACTTCAGGGCAAAGTTTTAGATGAGTTTTTACCCCTCCCCCATTTTTAAAGGAACACAGAGGCAATTTATTAAGTAGTCAGTAAAGTCATTCTGGTTATTGTTGCTAGGTTCAAAAAAATAGTGCATGTGAGGACAAACGTGTGGATGTGTGTGCAGACTGACAAAGTGAGTGTAAATGTAACGCTGTGCCAAAGGTACCAAAGGGTGTGTGTGTGAGGGTATGTGCAAATGACTGTGTGTATATTTCCTGCATATGGTAGCCATCAGCCCAGTCATCATCAATAGTCATCATCAGAACATGAGTGCATCTGGAGATAAATGATCACCAAGTAATGATCACCACAGGATGCTGAGTGAATGTTCGGTGTGTGTGTGTGTGTGTGTGTGTGCGTGCGTGCGTGTGTGTGTGTGTGTGTGTGTGTGTGTGTGTGTGTCTGATCTGGGCCTGGCTCAGCCCCCGTTAGCTCCCAGCAAACATTATTATTATTTCCATACACTAAGAGCCCATTGGCATATGGTGCTCTTTGCATCATATTACACATCTCAGCGAACACCTCCTTGCTTCCAAGCACACACAGAGCAAGGCTGTCAAAAGACCTAGAAAGAGGCCACACCCCTCGGCCCCCGTGTACGCCCTCGGAAAGAGATCATAATGACTGGTATATTCACTACAGTTCATTTATTATTGTACTTTGCCTTTTTTATTTATGTTCTTTCTGGATACTAAATCAGATTCGGGTCCCATGTAAAATGTCACCAGATGGCAAAAACCTGTTTGTTTCTTCTCTTATATTATTATGGTTCAGCAGGAGAGGGATACACCAGATAGCAACTGTAACAGTCTTAAAAAACTTTTTTTTTTGCTGTATGGAGAACCAGGAATCAGATTTTTGGCAGATTTGAACTTTTGAAAGAGCAATAACAAAAAACTTCTGTTTGCTTTGGTGGGAAATGAGCAGATTTAGACAGATGGTGTAGCTGGATCGCTTTGCTTTCATTTTTCAGTTAATTTTAGTAGAGGACCAAATCAACGCTTATTAATCAATTAAATATAAAACAAGTAAGTGATTTATTTGAATGTGTATCCCATCATGCTCGCGCGCACACACACACACACACACACAGACTCACATACATACATATATACAAACAGAAAAATAATACAAGATCAAAGAATGGTGCTTAAACAATTTTGTCATTTTTTAATCAACATTTCTTCAAAGGAATGTACTAGTTGTTTTAACCTCTCAAGAGGTGTGTATGGGGTGGGGGGGATGGGGGGATGACAAAAGAGAGGGAGAGGGCAGGATGGGAGGATGGACACCGCAAAAGGAAAACATCTCACACACAAATGCAGCGTCCCACAAAAGTCTCAACACAGCAACGGGAGAGGATGGAAGGTCCTTCGAATGGCCGTCACTCACTGGCTACTGGCACAGAGAAACACGTATACACACACACACACGCACCGAAGCGTTCTCTAGAAACACCACCCGCGCCTCTCTCCCTCCCTCTCTCCTTCGCTTTAGTTCGCTTGCAAAATACAGAGCCCAGGGCATGGAGGAGGGGGGGGGGGCACACGGCAAGCAGAGGTGCAGAGACATAGCGGCCGACGTGAGGGGCTGGATGGGTGGGGGGGGGGGGGGGGGGGGCACGGTCCAGACGTGGCCACGTGAGCCTCCCGCACCGCGGCTGCCTCCCTGACCCTGCCAGACCTCCCGTCAGCTGAACGTGCTCTCCACCTCCAGTCCGGGTGGAGGCACGTCAAGCGCAGACCTGCTCCGACGGCTCCGACCAGGCACGGCCGGGGCGCGCGAGACGCGGCACACGAGAAGCAGGCGTTTGCAATGAAATTCGTTCGGAACCAACGGAAAATTTTAAGTTGACCAGCGAAGAATGTCTCCGATACCTACAGACAGTGGCAAAGAAATGCACCATATTGTTTTGTCACATAACAGGAAAATAACACTGACATGTGGCCAACTCGGTGGTGAAGTGTTAACAGAGAATATCGACATGACACAAAAACAATGTTGTTTACGCACTGCAGTGTTACACAAGAAGAACTTAGAAGCACTCAAATCAGAACTCTGCATGTTCCATATAAAAGTTTTAAACATGTTGTATTCCTGCTTTGTGCACTAAGCACACAACAAAGTGGTGTCATACCTAAATGTTTATGTATTTGGTAGCCTGCGTGCGTGCGTGTGTGTGTGTGTGTGTGTGTGTGTGTGTGTGTGTGTGTGTGTGTGCATGTGTGTGTTTGTATCTTTCATGTATGTATGTGAGGCCCTCAGTGTCATCCCAGTTTTACACAAAAAAGCCAGAGAAACACCACATGTTGATTAGGTAAAGCCCAGCAGTAGCACATCGTACCTTAGCAACCACACTGTGCCATGGACACACCCACCCACAAACAACAACATAAAAGAACATACAGAGACTCTTATTGGCACAATCAGAGAAACACACACACACACTATGTGTTTCTCATCTAGTCCCAGAACTGCACAAGTGCAATCAGAGAGAGAGAGAGAGAGAGAGAGAGAGAGAGAGAGAGAGAGAGAGAGAGAGAGAGAAAGGCTCCAATCAGAATTCACTTGTTGAGGTAATCAGTATCCATGTGCCTGACCAAGATGGATTCAGATTGTGCACTGTGTGTGTGTGTGTGTGTGTGTGTGTGTGTGTGTGTGTGTGTGTGTGTGTGTGTGTTTATGTATTTATGAGTGAGCTTCTTGAAAGACTTTCAAGTACATTCTCATTTTCTGAGGGTGTCAAATGTGTGTCTGTGCATACTTGCATGCGTGTGTGTGTGTAGGTGTATCTATGTGTGTGAGTTCTTGTGTGCATCATACTACACTAAGGCGCATTGTGAGGGACTGAAAGAATTTTCAACGAATCTCACATATTTCCAGCTCACTTCTTGAGACAAAAGAAAAACGTGAGTGAATGTATGAATGACTATTTCTATCCATCCATCCATCGGAAAACGAAAAGCCCTCTCCTCTGCCTGGCAGTCCTGTGTCTCTGTGTAGCTGAGAATACCTCCGTGGCTTCCTCAGCCTGGTTTCCCTCTCAGATGAATGTAAAGCCAGCTCGTCTGTTCCCTCTCTCCTTCCCCCCTTCCTCTCTCACTCCTACCCAGTCCCTTCATCCCTTTCCGCTGTGCCATCCTTCAAGGGTCCTTCACCTCCTCATACTTTTCTCTCATTACGTTTTTAGCGTGTTCCTGTTTCTCGTTTCCAGAAAGTTCTGTGCTCATCACTCTTCCGCCCCACAGACAGGGTTCCCAACCCATATTCCTTCCTTGTTTTCACCCCTCTTTTTGTAAAAAAAAAAAAAAAAAAAGAGTGTCTTCGCACATTTTTAAAAACCTTTCTGAGATTGTTCCTCTACCTCAACACTTTTACAAACGAGGTCTAACTTCAAAACTACATCATAGTAGGAGCTATAAAAATATACATGGAGAATGAAGTCTCCTGGGAAATGGGGAATGAGTAGGGAGAGATGAGGAAAAGGACTTCGGCTTGCAAAAGAAAATAAAACGATTAAATTAATTTAGAATACAAAAGGGGAGAAACAGGGTCAGCACTTTGGAAAGCCAAGAAAAGAAATTGTGAATAAAAAAGAGCCTAGCAACTGAAATGTCATTTTAAAGACATCTAGAAATTATTTTGCCGCATATTCATATATAATTATAATCTATATGTCATGAAAGCGATAAAAACAAAACAAACAAACAAAAAACAAACAAACAAACAAAAAAACCCTTGATTTTCACCCATTTTTTGTGTTTTGGTTTTGAAACAGTCTAACACACATTCAATCAAGTACAATGCTCTCTCACTGATACACACTGAAACACACTCACTGAAACGCACTGAAACACTCACACACTGCGACTGAAGCACACAACATGCCCACGCACTTCTGTGCAACAGCAGTGTCATAATTATTAACCTACACACTCACAAAGAACGCACGTTATTAAAATATACAAGATTTTCAATGCCACTATGACTCCTCCAATCAAACACAGGGCCTTGGGTCATGTGATGTGAGCACTGGGCTATGATTGGCTAAGCCAGAGGACTGAACCTCCCGTTATCAGAGGAATAGCAAACACAAACAAACAAACTAAACTGCTATTTGTGAGTTATTGTAATGTTCGAGTTCACATGACATTGGTCAAAATTGGACAAATTGAAAGAGTTTTACTTTCAGTCTTATTTTTTGTTTTGTTTTTGCCAATAAATCACAAAGGATAAGGTTCTGGGGTGTTGCTCATAGACGCCTCAGGAAGTAATAGATCCATTCTGGGTCGTTTCGTTTGTTTGTTTTTTGTTTTTTTTTTTTACTCCAAAGGGTCTAGATGAACTTTAGGAGAGCTTCATCACTCTGAAAGAAGAGGGAGTGAGAAGACCTTACACCACGACGTCCTCTCAATATACAGCCCTCGACCAACACAACAGTCAGTGATTGTGTGTGTGTGTTAGTGTGTGTATGTGTGTGTGTGTGTGAGAGAGAGATGGGGTCCAATCACAGGGCTTGAAGGTGCCACAGTCACAGGTTCTGACTGTAGACCAGGGAGCAGGTCAGTTTATACTGTTACGGTGTAGGTAGAAGGTGAGGGTGGCAAGGTCTTGTTTCTGTGGGCTGCCAGGGACAGAGACACTGTCCTCATACTTTGTAGTAGATGTTGGCAGGGCTCTGGGGCGGCATCTCCTGGACGATATAGACGGGGTGTCCGTAGTCCCCGCTCACCTTCTCGTAGTGCGGGCAGTAGGCAGAGTCCGAAGTCCGCAGAGGGATGATGATGTCACTGGGTTCCGAACCATTGTTGTTGCCCCCGGCGCCGCTGCCTCCACCCCCTCGTTTGGGGGAGGTGAGGGAGGAGAGGGAGAGGGGGGGGGTGGTGCGATTCGGAATGCTTTGAGTGTCGCCGGCGGTAGCACACTACGCAGATCACCGCGGTGACGAGCAGGAGGAAGGCGGAGCCTCCGGCCGCCCCAGCGATGACGGCGATGTTAGAGGCAGGGAGAGGGCCGTTCTCTCCGCCTGCTGCCCCTCCTCCCCCAGGCACTCTGGGAAATGTAGTGTTCCCAGTGACCCCTGAGGAATGAGAGGAGAATTTAAGTAACAAAACAAGTTTTGCATTTGCATTTTCATTTGCAACTTTTTTGCAATTTCAGTTATTTCAAAATATAACTTTTTTTAATTTTAATTCATTATTCAGAATATTACATTTTGCAGTCTTATACACAATCATACATCAATGTACAATTTGCCATTACATATTTGATAACAAAAAGCTGAGGATGTTTTAAAAGATTTTGTATATGTATTTAGTTGGTAACCCTCCAGTATTGTGGAAGCTGAACTACTGAGCCTGACGGGGTGTTTCTACAGTTACAGATGCTTCATGAAGGCAGCGCTCTAGTTCCCTGCTGATAACACCCTCTGTCTGGCAAAGGAACACTTTTAACCAATAGCAACGAACCAGTAGAAATAAAGCAATAGAAATGAACCAATTTGAAAAGGCTTTCCCAGTTCTTTGAAACTGTAATGACACCAGTTTGTCAAACACTTAACAAAACCCCCAAATACAAGCAGGAGTTCCCTGTTTAAGGTTGTTGGCTAATGATCCCTGCATGGATATAAATCAGGGTTATTATGCCAGAGGAAACACTAAACTGTATAGGTTTTATGTCCACCAGACCCCCCAGGTTCAAAACCAAATGGAATATTACACCCACATGCATTCACACATATACACACACACACACACACACACACACACACACACACACACACACACACACACACACCGAACTGCATGATTACTGAGCCACCTTAGTTTCATGCTTATTTATTTGTTCATAATTACACTGAATTTTAAAACATGTTCAAGTGATCAATTAAAGCTGTGAAATCACAGCAAGAAAGGAATGATGATGTCACGCTCGATATCCAGGCTAATTCCACCATGGATTTGTGTGTGTGTGTGTGTGTGTATGTGTGTGTGTGTTGGGGGCTGGCGATTGCACACACACCCAGATGAGACGCAGTGGTCCAGGCGTGTGTGCGCCAAGCTCCACCGCAGATTACGCTAAGAAAATACAGCACGTCTCATTGATAATGAGCAATAGCCCTCGGCCTCCTGGGACGGCTTCTGCCTCCTTTACCAGATGGCTGAAGTGACCAGCGTTGTGGAATGTGGTCAACATCAAGGTTAGACCACCATAACATTAGATGTTAGCTAATTACACGCTCACCATACAGCCGCAACGGCCAACGGCCAAACAGCAGCTGCCTTGTGGTCACAATTTGGCTTAGTTATGTTCTAGGTGTACATGTATGTGTGTGTGAGTGTGTGTGTGTGCGTGTGTGTGTGTGTGTGTGTGTGTGTGTGTGTGTGTGTGTGTGTGTGTGTGTGTGTGTGTGTGTGTGTGTGTCTGGTTGCCAGAGTGACAGCGAGAGCTCCAGCCGGGCGAGGGATTGGTCAGTAATACTGGGGATCTGTCTGCAGAAGTGTTCAATTGGTCCATCATTATTCTGAGCACAATTCCTCTCATTTCCTTGCTCTTCCGCACACTCTCTCCTCTTATATTCTCTCTCTACTCTCCCTCTCTCTCCTGGTTTCTCATCTCTCTCCTGGTTTCTCCTCTCTCTCCACTCTCCCTCTCTCTCCTGGTTTCTCATCTCTCTCCTGGTTTCTCCTCTCTCTCCACTCTCCCTCTCTCTCCTGGTTTCTCCTCTCTCTCCACTCTCCCTCTCTCTCCTGGTTTCTCATCTCTCTCCTGGTTTCTCCTCTCTCTCCACTCTCCCTCTCTCTCCTGGTTTCTCATCTCTCTCCTGGTTTCTCCTCTCTCTCCACTCTCCCTCTCTCTCCTGGTTTCTCCTCTCTCTCCACTCTCCCTCTCTCTCCTGGTTTCTCATCTCTCTCCTGGTTTCTCCTCTCTCTCCACTCTCCCTCTCTCTCCTGGTTTCTCCTCTCTCTCCACTCTCCCTCTCTCTCCTGGTTTCTCCTCTCTCTCCACTCTCCCTCTCTCTCCTGGTTTCTCCTCTCTCTCCACTCTCCCTCTCTCTCCTGGTTTCTCCTCTCTCTCCACTCTCCCTCTCTCTCCTGGTTTCTCCTCTCTCTCCACTCTCCCTCTCTCTCCTGGTTTCTCCTCTCTCTCCACTCTCCCTCTCTCTCCTGGTTTCTCATCTCTCTCCTGGTTTCTCCTCTCTCTCCACTCTCCCTCTCTCTCCTGGTTTCTCCTTTCTTCCATCTGTCCTCCCCTCATTGTGGCTCTGACTCTGATGCTGTTATTGTGCTTGCAATGACCTCTCAGAGAAAGAGAGAGAGAGAGAGAGAGAAAGAGAGAGACATTCAGAGAGAGAGAGACAGACAGAGACAGAGAGAGACAGAGAGATAGACAGAAAGGGACAGAGAGATAGACAGAGAAGGACAGATAGATAGACAGAAAGGGACAGAGAGAGGCAGAGAGGGACAGAGAGATAGACAGAGAAGGACAGAGAGAGAGAGAGACAGAGAGAGGCCCTCTGTTCACTGTGGTTTGTTGTCATTTCTCCTTTCGCGGAGTGGAATGGGGTCGTTGTGCCTCTCTCCCCCCACACACTAATGTTCTAACCCATCACTTGAGCTCCCCAGCAGGCCCGGAAGCCGTCTGCCCTACCACAGCTCACACTCACATCTCTGCCTCGCCCAACGTTTCACCACACACAAGTCACAACAGCAAGAGAGACAAGTGTGTGTGTGTGTGTGTGTGTGTGTGTGTGTGTGTGTGTGTGTGTGTGTATGTGTGAGAGAGAGAGAGAGAGAGAGAGAGAGAGCCAGTAGTGTCAATGAGTGTCTGTGTGTCTGCGTCGATGTGTATGTGCTTGTGCAACTCGACACTGTGATTCTGTGTGTGTGTGTGTGTGTGTGTGTGTGTGTGTGTGTGTGGAGGGGGGGAAATAAGAGATAAGGAACAGTTCGAGATGTTCTTGAGAGAACAAACTCGTCCAAAGAATGAGTAATCATCACCTCACTCCTCTCTCTCCTGCTCCTCACCTCCCTCTATCCTCCCCTTCTGACTCTCCCTCTCTCTCCCTCTCCCTCTCTATCTTGGTCTGTCCCTCTCTCCCTCCCCCCCATCTCTCCGGACCAACAGAAACCGGGCCGCCAAACTAACAGCACTAATAACTCTTTGAAATGGCTCCCCACTCCTCCCTGTAGCCCTCTCCTCTCCCAGGGCGGCCATTATCAAGGCTTACACTGCCTCCAGCACTGGCCTCACAGGGCTAGCCCAGAACGGGGAGGGGGGGTCAGGGAGAAAGGAGGAGAGAAGAGAGACACAAGGAGAAAGGGAGAAAGAGGAAAAACAGCAGTTACGAGAGGAAGAGAGGAAGAACAGAGGGATGGAATATATCAAACAGAACCCCAGTGCCAGCTCTCCTTCCCTCTTGCCATCTGTCGCATCTTTCTGCCTTTCTCTCCGAGTCCAGGAGACATTTCGGGGCTTTAGCACTCCGTGTTGCACGTATCTGGCCTGTACGTTCGGGATATAATATTTATCTCATAACCTGGGTTTCCACTCAGAAGGGTTTACCTGGATTTCGGTTGTTGGTACGGCCCGCCTGGTCGGGTTTGGCAGGCTTCGGAGGCAGTCCATAGGGACCTGTGGAAATACAACGAAAGGCTTTCAAATAGAACTTTATATGGTTCTGAGAGTTCCGAATTAGGCCTGTTTGACCCACAAGCAAAGCCCAGACAAACTCGAATCTCTCGCGATGGTAGAGATACGTTTCCCAAGGGTCTCTGAGAGGCTTCACCCATCAGTTCATGCTTAAGAATAGGACGGCAGTGGTACAGGTGTCTCCTGCCCATCAGATTAGTTCACCCGCAGCCCTCGTGAACTTATGAGGGATAATCATGTTATTTTTTTTTCAGTACAGCATGTCACATGTACACATAAGTGTATGGGGGTTTGGATGGCGTATCTCATCAGAAATCTGCACCAGGCATTTATTTAGATGACAAACAAAACAAGACTTGACCTTTTAGCCGCAAAGCAGACAAACAGAGAGACAGAGAGAAAGAAAGGAAGAGTGAGAGAAGTGAGTGAGTGAGAGAGAGAGAGAGAGAGAGAGCAAAATAGGATACTTTGTTTTTTAAATTGATGTACCTTATTCATTGACATAATTTACAACATTGATTTGTGTGTGTGTGTGTGTGTGTACTCACTCTGTCCCACTTTAAGCACCACCTTCATGCCCTGTGTGGCACACACTCCCCCTCTCATGCTCTCCAGACCCTGACGCGTACCGTCTGATGTAGCTGAGGAAGAAGAGCAGGACACAGTGAGAGATGAAAATGAATAAAGTACACACACACACACACACACACACACACACACACACACACACACACACACACACACACACACACACACACACACACACACACACACACACACACACACTCGGTTTTGCTTAGAAGTCCTTCGTCTCCAACAGAAATGGCCCAGTGCAGAGTGCGGCACAGTGCTCACGCAGCCTTGTTCTCAACCTCTCTGGAGGCCATTTAACATCATAATGCATCGTCCCTGGTCACACACACACGTCAGTGAATTGGCTGGAAGACAGGTGTGTGAGGCGAGGTCAGGACCAGCAGGTGTGTGAGGTGGGGTCAGGATCTACAGGTGTGTGAGGCGAGGTCAGGACCAGCAGGTGTGTGAAGCAGAGTCCACCACAGCTTAGGACTCCCTGTCCTTGGTAACACAGTCTGCCATCTCAATGAGAGCAAGTGAGAGTGCGCATGCGTGTGCGCATGCGTGTGTGTGTGCGTGTGTGTGTGTGTGTGTGTGTGTGTGTGTGCAAGTATAAATCTGTATGTGAGAGAGATTGCACTTCATATAACCATGAACTCTGTTCTTATTTACTGAAGGATGGAAAGATGAGGAATGAAAAGAGACGAAAATGTCTCTCTCTCTCTCTTTTTTATTCGTTCTCTCCATCAAAGGGTCTCAGGAGGAAAATCCTACTTTTTTGCTATTTAGAGAGAAATCATAAATCGCCCCTATCTCCTGTGCAGCTCCAGGCTGTGGAATAACATCTCAGCCAATGAAAAGGGCAGGAGGGGTGTGAAGAAACATTCACACCTCTCTCACTCCTTCTCCTCCACTCTCTCACTACTTCTCCTCCAATCTCACTCCTTCTCCTCCACTCTCTCACTCCTTCTCCTCCACTCTCTCACTACTTCTCCTCCACTCTCTCACTACTTCTCCTCCAATCTCACTCCTTCTCCTCCACTCTCTTATGTTGGCCAATAAATTTAGCAATGTGTGAATGCAGGAGGAGCGAAAAGGAGAGGGGCACACACACACACACACACACGAGCGCACACACACACACACGAGCGCACACACACACACACACGAGCGCACACACACGCACGCACACATACACAAACACATGAACACACACACACACACGCAAACACATGAACACACACACAAACACATGAACACTCACACACACACACACACATGAACACACACGCGAGTGCTCGCACACACACACACACACACACAAACACATCAACACTCACACACGCACGCGCACACACAAACGCACGTGCACACTACGAACGCACGTGCACACACACACACACACACACACACACACACACACACACACACACACACACACACACACACACACACACAACTCACACACACACACACACACGCACACACACCGACAAGCACAGAAAGCCACAAATACACACAAAGAAAAGGAGACAGGAGATCACATGGAAAAGAAAAAATATATATAGAGGAGAAAAAACTGACAGAAAGTTATATTTATGGCATATTTCCTATTTCACCAAGGTCGTTTAATAGGGAGAGTCAGAGGACGTTAACATCATTAACACTCAGTATGGCAGTATGGCATCTCCTGTCTGGCTTCCAAGCACACTGTTGATTCTCGACGCCTCTGACTGCACAGGTATTGGAGATGGCGATCACGTGCCTCCTCTGCATGCAAAACATGCAACAGGCCAAATGCGACCTGAAATAGCAGCTCACTCCCACCAGCGTTTCACTCGCAGAGCATTAGCCGAGGAAGCACCGCCATGCTTGTAAATCAGATCTCTGGCCAGACGTTTAAAAGCACGAGCGTGGGCTTTGGCATCTCCGCCATGACCAAATCCCAACCACAACAAGCAGACCGGCTAATTAGCGCCGCGCCACTTCTATTTACTTTGTGCATAATTCGGAACATTTGTGTCATACTTTCAAAAAAAATAAAAAATAAAAAATGAAGGGCTTCGTTTAGTCCTTGCAAGCTGAACCACTGCTCGGCTGCGTGTCTGTGTGTGTGTGTGTGTGTGTGTGTGTGTGTGTGTGTCTAGTGGAACTGGGGCGTCTGTGTGTGTGTCTGGTGGAACTGGCCGTCTGCGTTTGTGTCTGGTGCAACTGGCCGTCTGTTGCCTGTGTGATCTCGGTGAGCTGTTTCAGTCTCTTGATAAACAAAAGCACAAAGAATCCATCATTTGGTCTCGGACCGCTTTAGCTTTGGTTCCTGTGTGAGACTACGGAGGACATCACGGCCCACACAAGCAGCCTACAGCCAGGAGAGGGACATGATACCACCTCCCAAAGTTCAGTCCATAACCTGTTTCGCCAGAGTTCACCAGTTTGACGTAGAAATCTGTAATATAATCTGTTCCACTCTCCAGACCTGGCACCCACTTGCGGTATGTAAGGCAGCTATATTGACCTATTTGAAAGGAAAGGGTGTGCTGACCACTGAGGACTGGTCGTTTTTCTTTTTCACATCATTGCAAACATCGCAACATTCCCAGCACTGGACCTTCTGCGCTCAGATGTAAGTGAGGTACGAGGTGGGTTTGTTTTGACATGTATGTGACTCAGTATGACACTACAATAATACATATCAGTATGAAGGCACAACCAGTTCACTCCAGCATGGCAAATATATGTCTGTCCAGGTGTACTGTCAGACGGAGGACAGGGGGCTGAAACACAGGACAAGGCAGAGCAGCCACGCCAGAGACTGTAGCCTACAAGGTCACTGCTGTCTGGACAGGCGTGTTGCTTTTCAAAATGCGTTGCACTGATTCTAATTCTGTGAGATAATGGTGCGTAGGCCTGCTATAAAGACCTGTCAAAAGCCCTGTAATGTGAGTTAACACTGTCTACAGACCAGCATGTATTGTAGAGACCAGCCTACAGTCTAGATACTAGCCTACGGTCAGGTCTAGGACTAGCATATTGAGCGCAGCACATAGACTAGCGTAGCGACTAGCATGTAGCCTAGCGAATGGCCTATGCTATGGCAACACAGAGTCTTGCTCTGTTTTTGTTTTTAGACTGAGTGTGACAGCCAGGGTAATGCAACTTCAAAATCAACTTTTCAGAAAGGAACTGAAAGAGAAAAGGAATGGAGTGATGGAAGGAGTGATGGAAGAAGAAAAAGGCGTTGCGAGATGTGTGTGTGTGTGTGGGGGGGGGGGGGGGGTGTAGCTTTGACAAGGTGTTGCTGACGTGACTGAGATAAAAGATGACAGAAAGTGGTAGAAAGAGCAAATGTGTGAGAGGAGGAGAGAAAAGAGATGGTAGCAAGGAGGGGGGGAGGGAGAGAGAGAGAGAGAGAGAGAGAGAGAGAGAGAGAAAGAGAGAGAGGGCAATAGGCTGGCTCCTGGTGCTGCTCTTGCAGCGTAGAACAGAAAATAAAAAACAGGGAGAATAGTGAAGGCTTAAGAGAGCAATCGCAGGCGGAGGTGTGTCTGGCAGAGAGAGAGAGAGAGAGAGAGAGAGAGAGAGAGAGAGAGAGAGAGAGAGAGAGAGAGAGAGAGAGAGAGAGAGAGTAGGAGGAGGAGGACAGAGAGGGGACAGGAGGAGGGGGCCAGACAAGACCCTGGGTGGAGAGGAGAGAGGGAGGAGGAATGAGTAATGGAGTTGAGGATCAGCAGTGATGGGGATGACAGCGACTCCTCTGGCGCCTACGCCCAACCAAGAGAGAAGCACATAAAATGGAGGTGGGCAGGAGGCACACGGAGAGAAGGGAGACACCGCCCTAATGAAACAGCAGCACCATCAGTCTTGCTCAGTGGGCACGATGCCACCAGCCCCACCCGCGTGCGTGTGCATTCGTGTCTCTGTATGTCCCTCCCAGATGTGCCGGCGGAGGTTTTCCCAGGTCACCGTGACCCGGGAAGGAGAATACGCTGAGTAATTTTTTTAGTCCGCTTAGGGCGACTCAGCTAAACGTGTGATGCGCTTAAACGAACGAGAGATTAGAGCACTGAGGCAAAAAAAAAGAAGATTTGTAAACATAAAGAGAACTGAGGAGAGGAATAAAGGGAGTATATGCTGACATGGTGTGTGTGTGTGTGTGTGTGTGTGTGTGTGTGTGTGTGTGTGTGTGTGTGTGTGTGTGTGTGTGTAGGGCCCTAACCAGGGTCAAAACCTCTGGTCCAAACTGCAGATATATAATTCACATAAACCAAAAATCCTCCCCGACCACTGCTGTCTACTGCTTCACTGTGTTCACCATAACATACGTTCAGGTCTTCAAACTACTCAGACTATGACTTTTAAACAGGGAACACTAAATATGTAGGGCGGCCAATGTTTTTTAGGTTTTTCATGTTTTCATCAATTATTTTTACATAAACAGCTTTTTCTCAAGTTACCATTTTTATTTAGGCAAATATTTAACGTTCAGTAATTAAATAATGATTTTATATCTTTAGTTATTATTATTTTCAAATGACAATACATACTAAAACTTGTCCTTGTAACTCTTATTTCATAGCGTAGTAGTATACTAGTATGTGGTCTTTAGCTATACGTAGTCTAGAAGTAGGTTCTCCTTATCTGCACGTTTTTTTTTGTAAAATGATCTGCTATCATAAAACCCTAAGAAACCATCATTTTGAAACAAACGGTGTCATCAAAGACTTTTTATTAATCAAGTATCAAGTCAAGCATTAACAGCAGCTGATAAGTTTGTTGATTTTTATGTTGTCTCTTTTACAGCATCACACTCAACTCTGTTGAGGAGAAAACGTTGTGTACCTTTAGGCTGCTTTTAGACGAGCAGCTCAGTGTATCAGACACATTCATTACCACTGCCAGCTGCTCTGAGGTCAGTTAAGAACCCGTCACTGCAGACAGAGCAGGTCTAGTGTTGTAATGCTAGTGTTTGTCACTGCAGACAGAGCAGCCTAGTGTTGTAAAGTGTTTATTCACTAAAAGCTATTCTCCAGCGTAACATTAGCAGAATGTTGCTGTTTCCACGTTCAATTTCATAATTAATATAAAAAAGAGGGAAAAAATAAAATAAAATTGCTGAAACTACTGCAGTCCAGATTTTGGTCCTCATAGCTAGTTATGGCATTGTGAGTGTGTGAGTGTGTGTGTGTGGTGCGTGTGTGTGTGTGTGTGTGTGTGTGTGTGTGTGAGAGAGAGAGAGAGAGAGAGTGTGTGTGAGTGTATGTGTCAGATTTATATGAGATTGGACATCTCTGTGGAGCAAATACTGTGATGAGCCATAATGCAGTTTGGAGTCTGGGGAAGCAGGCGTTAGGTCCCAAGCCATTACTGTGTAAAGATATTTGTTTTGTGTGTGTGTGTGTGTG
>NW_027507102.1:0-30000 GCF_052324685.1 Brachyhypopomus gauderio
AAGGGATTCAAAACACCAGCCTGGAAGATGAAGGTTTACACGAACCTGCAACCATGTTCTCCGAGATCCTGACGATGTATGATGGCTGGCTGAACTCAGGAGGATTATCGTTCTCATCCTGAGAGAGACACACACACACACAGATATGAAGAAGTTAGCGCAGCGTTACAGAATTACCGCACATACTTTGGGGACCCTGTCCATAACACACACACACACACACACACACACACACAAACACACACACACACACACACACACACACACACACACACACACACACACACACACACACACACACACACACACACACACACAAAAGCACATCTACCCTATAGTTCTGGCCTTGTCAGGCTTTCTGCCTATCCTGCTCTGTTGCTAAGTACCTCAGCAGCCAATAAGATGTCAGTATGGACGAGGGAACACTGATCAGCACAGGGAGTCACATCCTACCACATGTATATTCATCTGCTGTATGTATTTGTGTAGCGTATGTTTTCTTAAAGCATGATTATTCAGTATTTGCCCAATGTACCTGCTGGTTTCCATTTAATACAGGAAAAGCGTTTATACTGGTGACTAAAAGGAACGTAAGAAGAAACAGCATTTATTGTCAGCTAAACCCAAACCCTGTAAACCCTAAACCTGTAAACTCAAACCCTCTAAACCCTAACCCTCTAAACCCAAACCCTCTAAACCCAAACCCTGTAAACCCTAAACCTGTAAACTCAAACCCTCTAAACCCTAACCCTCTAAACCCAAACCCTCTAAACCCAAACCATGTAAACCCTAACCATGTAAACCCAAACCCTGTAAACCCTAAACCTGTAAACTCAAACCCTCTAAACCCTAACCATGTAAACCCAAACCCTCTAAACCCAAACCATGTAAACCCAAACCCTCTAAACCCTAACCATGTAAACCCAAACCCTGTAAACCCTAACCATGTAAACCCAAACCCTCTAACCCCAAACCCTTGAGTTTGGGTGTTTGTGAACTGCGGTTTTTGCCTATTGCACTTTACAAATAACCACATTCCTATTGAACATCCCATCCAGACATGTAAGAGGGGGGTTACAGTACTCACAAGCAGCTCTACAGTGATGGGCACGGTGCTGTTGAGGGCTGGATTCCCCCCGTCCCTGGCCATCAGGGTCAGGTAGATCATCCCACTAGAAACCTGCTCGTAGTCCAGAGGTCTGGTCACCATGATGACTGAGAACAGGAGAGCAGAGTGAACTCACATCACTCCGCACGTCACCACGGAGCGATCCATCACACATAAAGAGATCCGGCCGCTTCCAGGAGCCCGAGTGCTGCCCGTGGGCAGGCTCGGCTAAAAGCCTCCGGTAATAACAGGGGTCATGCAGTGGGACACAAGTGTGTCTGCCATTTGGCTGTATGTGAAATTGCCATTAAAGTGTGAAAGGCAGCTGCTTTAGCCTGAGGGCCACATACCAGCGTATCCTTCCACCATACCTGCGTATCCTTCCACCAGGCTGATGCTGAAATAACCCAGGAACTGGGAGGCGTAGATGATGGAGTAGGTCAGGATGTTATTAGGGGGAGAGTCCTCGTCGGTCGCCTGAGAGAGAGAGAGAGAGTGAGAGAGTGAGAGAGAGAGAGAGAGAGAGAGGCAGAGGGTATGGAGAAAGAGAGAGATAGAGAGAAGGAGAGAGAAAATGGGATAGAAACAGAGAAGAAGAACAGCTGTTGGCAAATCAATGGGTCTAAATCATAAGTAACTACTGTTTACAACTACTGATTACAACTACTGTTTACAACTACTGTTTACAACTACTGATTTACCACACAGCTCAGCTATGACAAAGTAAACACAGATGACCTGCCAATCATCACAAACCTTTATAACGATTTTAATGCAACAGGGTTCAGAGTTCAGATGCTGTGATGCAACATATTAAACAGCCCCAGTGTGACATAAACACTAACATGGATATAAACAGTGACACGGATAAAACACTGACACAGATAAAACACTAACAGATAAAAACACTAACAGATAAAACACTAATGGATAAAAACTGACACAGATAAAACACTAACACGGATAAACCACTAACAGATAAAACACTGACATGGATAAAACATTGACACGGACAAACCACTAACGGATAAAACACTGACAGAGACGCAGGATCAGGGATCAAGGATGACGATGATGATGATGATGATGTACTGATGTACTGAAATGGGTTCCATGCCACATTGGCAACGTGCCAATGAGAAAAGGCGACACTGAGCTTATGCAAATGACATGATGAGGAAGTGGCTATGCTAACTCCATGAACTCTGGACCAAGGAAGTGCATGCGTGTTAGACAGAGACAATGGCAGAAAGAGAGAGAGATAAAGAAAGAGAGAGAGAAAGAGAGAGATAAAGAGAGAGTCACAAATCAGTTAGAATGGGGACTCAGGGACCCTAGCTGTGTGTCAGTCACCTCAGCCTCAATGATACTGGGACGTAATACTGGGAGGTGCCTGAATCTTCCACACTGGGAAGACACCTGCTTCTCTGCACAACATGTGTCATGTCCTCACTCAGAGGGCTTTTAACGTCCATCCATAAGAGCATTTGGTGTATACTTTAAAGGGAAGTGGACATGCTTCTGTGAAACCTGTCATTCCCCAGAATGGTCCTCCATACTACTACAGGAAATGCTGAAATCAGTGCTGACAGGAAAACTGTCAGGTCAACACTTAAGGAACAGAAACCAGAACAAAAACAAGACCAAGCAAATACAAAAGAGACTTAAAGGGACCTAAAATAAAGGAGGAAAATATCAGCTCACACTGTTAACGGGAAAATCATTCCCATGGCTGTGACTAAACTGCATTCAGCACAATAACCCATTTGGCAAAGCAACTAGCAATTCAGCTCATATTAAAAAATGAAACTACTGTATTTACAATACACAATCAGATACAACCAATATGATTCTGGACTTCAAATGTGAAAAAAATGATAAAACATGCTAAAATTAATATTTTTTTTCTAATGTAAACTTAGCAAAATTCAATTAAACCCAAGCATTGGATGCTCCTGTATCTGGAGAAGGCCTAGGTTTATCCAGTAGTCCTGGGTTTATCCAGGAGTCCTGGGTTTATCCAGTAGTCCTGGGTTTATCCAGAAGACCTGGGTTTATCCAGAAGGCCTGGGATTATACAGAAGGCCTGGGTTTATCCAGGAGTCCTGGGTTTATCCAGAAGGCCTGGGTTTCTCCAGGAGGCCTGGGTTTATCCAGAAGGCCTGGGTTTATCCAGAAGGCTTGGGTTTATCCAGGAGTCCTGGGTTTATCCAGAAGACCTGGGTTTATCCAGGAGTCCTGGGTTTATCCAGAAGACCTGGGTTTATCCAGAAGGCCTGGGTTTATCCAGAAGACCTGGGTTTATCCAGAAAGCCTGCATTTATCCAGGAGTCCTGGGTTTATCCAGGAGGTGGGACTGCTCCTAGCAACTGATGAGGGGACTTCACACACACTGCACAGGTGCCTAACAAAACAGTTACATGTGTATTTATTGAACACAGACATACACTATATGTGTTTCTTTAGCAACGCATCCACAGTCTTTGTGATTTTTTTCTGATGTATTCCTTTTATTTAAATGGTTTGTGGTAAAAGCAAATTTGACTGAGGGAACAGAGGTTGTGTGATGGAGAATGAAATCAGATTCTTCCCTTAAAGAGTCAGGACTATCTTCTGCCCCAGGGGGAGAAACCTGGGTTTTGACCTCTACCCTGTCTCTACATCCCACCTCTCCCCACCTCCCTTCCTCTTCCTGGCCTCTCCTCTCCTCTCCTCTCACCTCATCTCCTCTCCTCCCCTCTTCTTCTCTCTTTAGCCATTTGTTGGACACACAGCTGACACTTCACATCCAGCTCACACACAACCATTATCTTAGCACTATATGAATACTGTAGCTTTAGGACTACAGTTATCTAACTGCACACACACACACACACACACACACGCACGCATGCACGCACGCACGCACGCACACGCACACACGCACACACACACACACGCAGACACACACAAGACCACACGCGCACACACACACACACACACACACACACACACACACACACACACACACACACACACACACACACACACTATATTGATTCCAAATTCCATAAAAACAATATGAACGGGACCAAGTAGTCTGAAGAAATGTAGTTCCTCCAGTGTAAAGTGCACACACAGCAGGACTTTACTGATGCCCAAGGTCACAATCAGCTGATATGTAAGCTCTAAACACTCAGTGACATGTATTTGATGGCTGCTATTTCAGTACTTCTGTACTAAATTACTCTTGTAATAATTCTTCAAAAGCACATGACATTTAAAATAAATATAAATAAAAAACTTCTGAAACAGATTTATAAACAATGCTGTGTCTTTGTGACACCTACAGTTGCAGTATTAGACTGCTTGGGTCTAGGTCTAGTCTAGATCTGGTCTAGGTCTAGTCTATATCTGGTCTAGGTCTGGTCTAGGTCTGGTCTAGGTGTAGCTCTGGTCTAGGTGTAGGTCTGGTATGGTCTGGTCTAGGTCTAGGTCTAGGTCTGGTCTGGTCTGGTCTGGTGTAGGTCTAGGTATTAAGATGAAAAACAGGCAGATGTTTTGATAGAGTAACGAGAGAGAGAGAAAGAGAGAAAGAATAAAGCTACTTAGCAACAGAGGAAATCACTGAACACTCCTTCCACCCAGCTGAGACAAACCTGATACCCATCACAGTGTGACTCTTTAAACCTGAGACACGTCAGTGTGACTGTGTGACTCTTTAAACCTGAGACACGTCAGTGTGACTGTGTGACTCTTTAAACCTGAGACACGTCAGTGTGACTGTGACTCTTTAAACCTGAGACACGTCAGTATGACTGTGAGACTCTTTAAACCTGAGACACGTCATTATGACTGTGTGACTCTTTAAACCTGAGACACGTTACAGTGTGACTCTGAGACTCTTTAAACCTGAGACACGTCATTATGACTGTGTGACTCTTTAAACCTGAGACACGTTACAGTGTGACTCTGAGACTCTTTAAACCTGAGACATGTCACAGTGTGACTCTGAGACTCTAACCCTGAGACACTAGGGGTTAAGCCTGAGACCCAGGAGTTCTCATTTTGATCCATAAATACATCATGCTTGTTGCTCCTTTAATATGAAGTTCTGGGTGTCTAACACCCTATCTATACATTCTTACATTTTCATTTACTCCACAAAGAAGTCTGATAATATACAGCTATGATGATCAGGTGAACAGGTGGAGTATATACAGTTAGTGCTGGTGAAGCTGTGTATGACACTCATGGAGGTGACTCTTTTCAGGACAGACTCACCCTCACGCTGGTCATGGAGGTGACTCTTTTCAGGACAGAATCACCCTCACGCTGGTCATGGAGGTGACTCTTTTCAGGACAGAATCACCCTCACGCTGGTCATGGAGGTGACTCTTTTCAGGACAGACTCACCCTCACGCTGGTCATGGAGGTGACTCTTTTCAGGACAGACTCACCCTCACGCGGGCCACCTGCTGTGGGGACTGCTGGTTCTCCATCAGGGAGCCCATGTAGCTGTCCTTCTGGAAGACGGGGGGATTGTCGTTCACGTCCACCACGTTGACGCGCAGACGGCCGGTGGTCTCTTCACCACCGCCGTCACGAGCCAGCACCGTCAGTGTGTAGCGCCGCACCAGCTCAAAGTCCAGCCGGTCTCGGAGAGTCACCCAGCCTGTCTCAGCGTCCAATGAAAACCTGGGGGTGGAGTAATGTAGCAATCATAGAAAATCAGGTAGAGGGTGGAGCTACCAGGGTGGTGTGGAGTTAATGACAGTGGAAGCAAGGATAAACTCACTGGTCTGGATCATCACTGAAGTAGTAACGTACTACACCAAATGTGCCAAAGTCATTATCTACAGCCTGAGAGAGAGAGAGAGAGAGAGAGAGAGAGAGAATGAAGAGAGGGAACAAAATCTTAAATACACTGTGTATACTGTGAATGTGTGCGTGTGTGAAGCACTGAGAGTTAGTGTACTGGTGATTTTAGTCTTTGTTCAGTAAGAGTCAGTGAGTCAGAACCACCAAATGGACACACTACACATGGCAGAAAGTCTTTAGTTCTGCACGATTAACAATAGCGCACACACACACACACACACACACACACACACACACACACACACACACACACACACACACACACACACACACACACACACATTATCCAGGGTGTGCAGGGCTCTAACCAGATGGCTGCCCTGTCCTCTACCCCACAACAGATGCACACACACGCAATGAATCTAGGTGTGTGTGTGATCATGTGTGTATGCATCTTCAGTAGTGCATAGTGTGGGAGGTAAACTTTCATGCTTTGATTTTGAAGGTATACTTATAAAAATAAATATATAAAGGTGTGGGACAACAGTCTCTCTACAGACAACACTCTCAAAATAGAAGATGAAACATTTCCGTTCTCTCTCCCTCCTCCTCACTTACACACACACACACACACACACAAACACACACACACACACACACACACACACACACACACTCACACACACTCACACACACACACACACACACACACACACACACACACACACACAAACACACACACACACACACACACACACACACACACACACACACACACACAGTGTAGAACATTTGTTAGTGTGCTCTACCAGATATGTAAATATGCTACAGTGGGAATGTGGGTTTGTTTGTATGGTGGTGCCTCTGCTTTTAAACCCTGTGGAGGGTCACAGAACCACAGGGCAGTTTTGCAAGAGGTGGAGTGATGGAGGCTGGGATGATGGAGGCTGGAGGCTGGGGTGGTGGAGGTAATGAGGTGGAGGTGATAGGGTGATGTCACAGGGGTGTGAAGTGATAGGCCAGAGGAAGCTAACCCTTACCCTACACACACACAACAACAGACAACAACATACACATGCATACACACAGACACACACACAACCACACACACACACACACAACCACACAGACACACAAACTCACACACAACCACACACACACATACACACACACAACCACACACACTCACCCCCCACACACACTTACGCACAACCACACACACAACCACACAGACACACACATATACTCACACACAACCACACACACAGACACACATACACACACACACACACACATACACTCACCCCCACACATACAACCACACACACAGACACACACACTCACCCCCCCCACACACAACCACACACAGACACACACACTCACCCCCCCACACACAACCACCCACACAGACACACACAAACTCACACGAACACACACACACTCAAACATACACTCATGCACGCACGCACACAGATGGATCGTGGTAGGGTGTTGCCGTGGTAATGGAGTTTCAGTTGAGCAAATGTGCATTTGGCTTCCAGGGTCACAGGGTGTGTGTGCAGTTATTCAGATGCTTATCTGTGTGTGTGTGTGTGTGTGTGTGTGTGTGTGTGAGTAGCCAGCAATACCAGTGATGTTTATACAACTGTGCTATAAGCTAACTGGACTCTCATGACCCTGAATATGTTCACTACAGTCTGATCACTACAGTCTGATGGTCAGGTTATGAGAGATGGGTCACAACAGTCTGAGTGAGGGAGAACGGCTCTGGTCTCTCTCTCTCTCTCTCTCTCTCTCTCTCTCTCTTTCTCTCTCTCGTTCTGGTGGGACCTCTGTGAGTGGCAGATGCTAAACAGTGTTTGTGCTCAGACAAAAGAAGGAGGTGACCAACAGGAAGACGTGAAACCTCTGAGACTGCCAACCTGACAAGCTCATCAGTGGACATCAGTGGAATGTTCCGGAGGAGAAGCACTCGGACAAAAACCTAGAGGCTATCACTCTATAAGCACAGCACTTACAGAGAAACCCCACGTCACACACACATCTGTCAGTTACTGCCTGCAGTTCTACAAATTGTGCAGAACTGGGAGCTTGTGCTGTCTTTGGTTTGGAGGGAAACGCGTTTCCAGTCCACTGACCTGATGAGTCGCTTCTGAGGTGAATCAAAGCCAGTCAGTGAGCGTTGTGTGTCTAGATAAGCAAGACAAGGCTAGACCAGCGTGCTCTACACACGTCAACGGAGGCGGGAAGGGAAATATGTCAAATACGGCTGAAGGAAAAAGGGCAGGCGTTGTACACACTTTGTGTTTGATGATTACTGCCAGTGTGCAGTAAACATCATCAGCACGGTTTGTGTTTGTCAGGCTGTTTATAGACGACTGAGTTGTTCCACTCTACAGTTATGCTACGTTCTGCAAGATGTAACTAGCGCAGTCTTAATTACAGCCAACTTCATTAGTGCTTCCTTAATTTGCGCTGTCTTAATTAGCAATGGCTTAATTAGCTCTTTCCATTTCTGCTTTCTCATCTGTGCCTTCGGTTACACATGCAGTACTGAGTGTGCAGGTGCGTACTGTGTTATAGAGCTGAGTGTTCAGGTGTGTGCTGTGTTATAGAGCTGAGTGTTCAGGTGCGTACTGTGTTATAGAGCTGAGTGTTCAGGTGAGTGCTGTGTTATAGAGCTGAGTGTTCAGGTGTGTGCTGTGTTATAGAGCTGAGTGTTCAGGTGCGTACTGTGTTATAGAGCTGAGTGTTCAGGTGTGTTCTGTGTTATAGAGCTGAGTGTTCAGGTGCGTACTGTGTTATAGAGCTGAGTGTTCAGGTGTGTTCTGTGTTATAGAGCTGAGTGTTCAGGTGTGTGCTGTGTTATAGAGCTGAGTGTTCAGGTGCGTACTGTGTTATAGAGCTGAGTGTTCAGGTGCGTGCTGTGTTATAGAGCTGAGTGTTCAGGTGCGTACTGTGTTATAGAGCTGAGTGTTCAGGTGCATACTGTGTTATAGAGCTGAGTGTTCAGGTGTGTGCTGTGTTATAGAGCTGAGTGTTCAGGTGCGTACTGTGTTATAGAGCTGAGTGTTCAGGTGCGTACTGTGTTATAGAGCTGAGTGTCCAGGTGTGTACTGTGTTATAGAGCTGAGTGTTCAGGTGCGTATTGTGTTATAGAGCTGAGTGTTCAGGTGCGTATTGTGTTATAGAGGTGAGTGTTCAGGTGTGTGCTGTGTTATAGAGCTGAGTGTTCAGGTGTGTGCTGTGTTATAGAGGTGAGTGTTCAGGTGCGTACTGTGTTATAGAGCTGAGTGTTCAGGTGTGTGCTGTGTTATAGAGCTGAGTGTTCAGGTGCGTGCTGTGTTATAGAGCTGAGTGTTCAGGTGTGTGCTGTGTTATAGAGCTGAGTGTTCAGGTGCGTACTGTGTTATAGAGCTGAGTGTTCAGGTGCGTACTGTGTTATTGAGCTGAATGTTCAGGTGCGTACTGTGTTATAGAGCTGAGTGTTCAGGTGCGTACTTTGTTATGGACCTGAGTGTTCAAGTGCGTACTGTGTTATAGGGCTGAGTGTTCAGGTGCGTACTTTGTTATGGACCTGAGTGTTCAGGTGCGTACTGTGTTATAGAGCTACGTGTTCAGGTGCATACTGTGTTATAGAGGTGAGCGTTCAGGTGCGTACTGTGTTATAGAGCTACGTGTTCAGGTGCATACTGTGTTATAGAGGTGAGCGTTCAGGTGCGTACTGTGTTATGGAGCTACGTGTTCAGGTGCATACTGTGTTATAGAGCTGAGTGTTCAGGTGTGTACTGGACACACTTCACTGTTTAAACAGCCTTAAGGCTTCAGCTGGAAACATCCACAACAGATCAGTTTGAGAAGCACTCCAGCCAAAGCACTCCAGCCAGTTCTCTATCACACACACACACACACACACACACACACACACACACACACACACACACACACACACACACACACACACACACACACACACACACACACACACACACACACACACACACACACACACACACACTGCCCTGAGTACAGGTTTGACATGAGTGTTACGGTTACCCTTTCTGCTTAAACTGCATTTTCCTTTGAATTAGAAGTCTGGCTATAAGCCACATGCGCGTACGTGTGTGGTTAGAGAGGAAAGACCTTCTCCATACGACACAACCGTGACGTCTCTGCAGAATCAGCAGAATTCAGTGGGAACCTCTTCAGCTCAGCCAGCCCGGAGGTGGTGGCTACTTAAAGTGTCTTATACACACAGATTTTAATAAATCCACTCCCCTATATCATTTATTATGAAATATAATATTTGCAAAGTGATTTGTTTATAGAATGTTTGTGAAACCCCTATAGAGTATGTGATCCCCTTATAGAGGACCAGTATGTGATCCCCCTATAGAGGACCAGTATGTGATCCCCCTATAGAGGACCAGTATGTGATCCCCTTATAGAGGACCAGTGTGTGATCCCCTTATAGAAGACCAGTATGTGATCCCCCTATAGAGGACCAGTATGTGATCCCCTTATAGAGGACCAGTATGTGATCCCCCTATAGAGGACCAGTATGTGATCCCCCTGTAAAGGACCAGTATGTGATCCCACTATAGAGGACCAGTATGTGATCCCCCTATAGATGACCAGTATGTGATCCCCTTATAGAGGACCAGTGTGTGATCCCCCTATAGAGGACCAGTATGTGATCCCCCTATAGAGGACCAGTATGTGATCCCCCTATAGAGGACCAGTGTGTGATCCCCTTATAGAGGACCAGTGTGTGATCCCCCTATAGAGGACCAGTATGTGATCCCCCTATAGAGGACCAGTATGTGATCCCCCTATAGATGACCAGTGTGTGATCCCCTTATAGAGGACCTGTGTGTGATCCCCCTATAGAGGACCAGTATGTGATCCCCTTATAGAGGACCAGTATGTGATCCCCTTATAGAGGACCAGTATGTGATCCCCTTATAGAGGACCAGTGTGTGATCCCCTTATAGAAGACCAGTATGTGATCCCCCTATAGAGGACCAGTATGTGATCCCCCTATAGAGGACCAGTATGTGATCCCCTTATAGAGGACCAGTATGTGATCCCCCTATAGAGGACCAGTATGTGATCCCCCTGTAAAGGACCAGTATGTGATCCCACTATAGAGGACCAGTATGTGATCCCCCTATAGATGACCAGTATGTGATCCCCTTATAGAGGACCAGTGTGTGATCCCCCTATAGAGGACCAGTATGTGATCCCCCTATAGAGGACCAGTATGTGATCCCCCTATAGAGGACCAGTATGTGATCCCCCTATAGAGGACCAGTGTGTGATCCCCTTATAGAGGACCAGTGTGTGATCCCCCTATAGAGGACCAGTATGTGATCCCCCTATAGAGGACCAGTATGTGATCCCCCTATAGATGACCAGTGTGTGATCCCCTTATAGAGGACCTGTGTGTGATCCCCCTATAGAGGACCAGTATGTGATCCCCTTATAGAGGACCAGTATGTGATCCCCTTATAGAGGACCAGTATGTGATCCCCCTATAGAGGACCAGTATGTGATCCCCCTATAGAGGACCAGTATGTGATCCCCTTATAGAGGACCAGTGTGTGATCTCCCTATAGAGGACCAGTATGTGATCCCCCTATAGAGGACCAGTATGTGATCCCCCTATAGAGGACCAGTATGTGATCCCCTTATAGAGGACCTGTGTGTGATCCCCCTATAGAGGACCAGTGTGTGATCCCCCTATAGAGGACCAGTATGTGATCCCCTTATAGAGGACCAGTATGTGATCCCCTTATAGAGGACCAGTATGTGATCCCCCTATAGAGGACCAGTATGTGATCCCCCTATAGAGGACCAGTGTGTGATCCCCTTATAGAGGACCAGTGTGTGATCCCACTATAGAGGACCAGTATGTGATCCCCCTATAGAGGACCAGTATGTTATCCCTCTATAGAGGACCAGTGTGTGATCCCACTATAGAGGACCAGTATGTTATCCCCATTCTACAATGGCAGTTCTGACTGATGTGTGATCATCATGTTTCTGGTTATTTAACCACTTATTGTTTGGTCTGTAAATCTGAATCATTCATATGATTACAGTTCAAGGACAGTTGTGGGTGAAAATAATAACAGTGTGCTTAGCACATGGTCAATCTCCTCCTTCTAAAAAGGGATGTGTGTGTGTGTGTGTGTGTGTGTGTGTGTGTGTCCGTGTGTCCAGATGTGAACTGACATGCTGCTCAAATTGCTTTCTGTTGCTTCTTCAAAGCAGAGGGAAGAGTCTGAGGAAACCAATTACCTACTGTCAGACCAAGCGTCAAATACACACCACCATAAACACCTCACCCACACCCCCCCACACCTGCACACCACCCACCCACACCCCCACACCTGCACACCCACCCACACACATCACCCACACCACCCACCCACATCCACACACACCCACCCACAATCTCCCAGGCATGGAGACAGCTGGAGAGGCAACGCCAGTCAGCACTCCACCCTAACATAAATACTTCTAGAAATAACTGCAGCCATATAGCAGGCACAGATACACTCACACACACACACACACACACATTCACACACACTCACGCGCGCGCACACACACACACACACACACACACACACACACAGACACATAGACACACACACTCACACACACACACACACAGACACATGCACTCACACACACACACCAACACTAACACTAACACACACACACACACACACACACACACTCACACAGACACACACATACTCACTCACGCACACTAACACCAACACACACACACTCACACTCACACACACATGCACATACACACACTCAGGCACACACACACTCATGCACACACTCACACAGATACACACACTCACGCACAAATAAATCCAGACATCAGTGGATGGGTGGACAGTGTGTTAGCTGTGTTGTTGTTAGCCATCATTCCCCCTGCACTCACGTCTAGCTCAGTGAGTGGAGCCTCCACCCTCACACGTGAAGAAAGACAGCTGTCATTTCTCACTCTACAATTATTCTGTTTGTCACAAAAAATGGCTGATTTACTCTACAAACTTTGGCTCAGAACTGGTCACCTTTCCAACTATGACAAGAGAAGCAAACTGTGAGAAGACATTTATACATTTAAAGGTTTGTGGCTAAAACTAAAAGTCTAGTTAAACATGCAAAGATCATCACCAGAGCAGACTGTTACGATGGGATTCTGAGGTCTAAAGTACAGCAACCAGAGGTTGGTAATGAACATATAACATACACTACATACAACACGCTACATACAACAGGCTACATATAAAACAATTCATACAACAGACTACATACAACACAATACATACAACAGACTACATACAAAACAATACATGCAGCACCCTACATATAATAGACTACATACAACATGCTACATACAACATGCTACATACAACACACTACGAACAACACACTGTCAGACACAACACAGGCTATATAGAACAGGAACTGAGCAGATTTGGGATTAAAACATGGGGAGATAACCAAACATAGAACCAGTGGATTCAATCAATTCTGGGTGATATGGATCACCTATGAGTCACTGAATTGAAGGGCTTAGCTTGATGGCTCTCCACATGAGTGCCTGGGGTTTCCAGGCTAGTGGAGTTTGGATAGACATTGTGATACAGCAGCGTGCAAGACCCAAACAGCAGATACCAGAGGGCTAACGCTAAGATACCAGATACCAGAGGGTTAATGTGATACCAGAAGCTTAACACTAAGTCTGGTAGCTCACGTCTTCTTCAGCGTTGAGGTCCTCACCTTCAGTGCTCGCTGTCATGTGGGCTTGAGTAATGTTTCCTACGGCAGACGGTGGAGTCTCTAGACACGCCTCACTCACTTTCACTGCAGCCACTAGGATCAGCATCTGGACTTTAGAGTAACGGCTCACACAGGAAGCTGCTACAGAAACAAACCTGCACTGTCTATTACTGCCTCATAAGAATTTACATAAATGAGTTTTTTTCTTTTTTACAAATTCTACCAAAACCCCCCTCTAATTTTCGTATTACTTCTGTTCAGATTGAATGTTGAATATTCTTAATGTTGCATCTGCATTTTTTAAACGATAATGAATTATTCCATTTGACTCTGGCTATATTTGCCTTTGTGAAAAACTTGGGCCATTTCAGCATTTCAAGTGGTGTAAGATTCATGATTTCTCTTACAAACCCCCCTCCCGAGGTCTTAGTGCAGTTCATTTGTGGTTCACTCATGTTGTGTGAGAGCTCTGAAATCTTGTGAAGGAAATGATTAATGACAGATTGATTCCCTGTGCATCGTAATCTGCACGTAAGCTTCTTAATTGTGTCCCGCGTGTCTCGTTTGCCTTACGTGGACAACCACGAGACCTTCTGCCTGCTGTGGTGGGGAACACAGCCAGCTAGCTTGTTGGTTCACTACGTACGTGAGTAACGTTACCACTAATGAGGAAGACATCACGGAGTAACATATCTTACTGTACCAATCTAAAATTACCTCATTAATTAGCTTGTTTGTGGTGGAAGGTTCCATTCCCGGTTCTGTCACTAAAGTGTCGCTAAAAGGTGCATAAACTATTTTACAACAAAGTAAATGAGCAATAATATGTGAACCTACACCAACAGTGAGCCAGTTTTCTTATTTCATTATTCCACATTTAATGTGATGGTAGTTATGTCTGCCATGTACTCTCACGTGCTGAGAGTCCCACACTCATGACAGGGTGAGGGGCTCACAAAGGAATAATAATGTCCTCTAACTGCTTTAGGAAGATGGGGAAGACCACTCTGATCTTCTACTTAACCATGTCTCCCCTCAACACACACACACACACACACACACACTCTCTCTGTCTCTCACACACAGTCTCTCTGTCTCTGCCTCTCTTGCATGATGGTGACAGCACAACCTGATTCTTATAATCAGGGTTATATGCAATAAAACATAACAGGTTTGTTTGTTTGTCTCGCCGTGTACATTTAAGTTTATTTTCAGGAGCCTAACAGGCTTCTTCTTCTTGTCAATGTTGCTGTTGATGTTGTTGTTGATGTTGTTGTTGTTGTGAACAGCTGGCTCACTCTGTAGAGCCCATAGACTCCTGAACTGGGCTAATGCATGAACCTCCGTTCAAACCTTAAGATGCCTGTCAACTTGTGTAGTAGACAAAGAAGACAGAGAGTAGAGATGACAGGGACGAGACGTGGCAGGTTTATTAGGGCTCTGGACCACAACTGGTGCAACATTTGGAGTCTGTGGAGGTTCCCACAGAAAATACTGTGCTAAGTTGATGAGAAACCAAACCAGCTGCCATTTTTAATGGCAAGACAGAGAGACAAACAGACCAAGAGACTGAGAGACCAAGAGACAGAGAGACAGAGACAGAGAGACCGTGGTTTTAATTCAGAGTGAAACACGTTGAGGGGGGGAAGAGACATGTGTTGCCTCCTCGTGTTTACTGACTAAACCCATTACTGCAATTAGATAAAGACACACACTAGCAAACATAAACATACTCGCACGTAAATAAACAAACATGTGCAGCTTACACACGTACATACGCACACACACGTACGCACACACGCTTCCTGTCCTTTGGACTGCATGCAGAATTAGATAAAAACGTGAATATAAAGTACATCCATGCGAATGCACTCACGTGGGAACACGTGAGCAAGAAGAGTGCCTAACTGTGAAAGAGTGATAAGAAAACGAGTCAAAGTGACTGGTAGAAAAAGAGAAATTATAAACACGGAGGATTAGAGGAGTAAACACAGACAGACTGAACATGGAGGGAGATTAATGAGATGAGAATGTGAAGTAAACTCTGCAACTCGAGACATAATGACTCACTGGGGTAGTTATGAGACAGAGGGGGCAGTAGGAGGGCAGAGTGGAGGGAGAGATGGGGTAGTTATGAGACGGGGCAGTAGGAGGGCAGAGTGGAGGGAGAGATGGGGTAGTTATGAGACGGGGCAGTAGGAGGGCAGAGTGGAGGGAGAGATGGGGTAGTTATGAGACAGAGGGGGCAGTAGGAGGGCAGAGTGGAGGGAGAGATGGGGTAGTTATGAGACGGGGCAGTAGGAGGGCAGAGTGGAGGGAGAGATGGGGTAGTTATGAGACAGAGGGGGCAGTAGGAGGGCAGAGTGGAGGGAGGGATGGGGTAGTTATGAGACGGGGCAGTAGGAGGGCAGAGTGGAGGGAGAGATGGGGTAGTTATGAGACAGACGGGGCAGTAGGAGGGCAGAGTGGAGGGAGAGATGGGGTAGTTATGAGACAGAGGGGGCAGTAGGAGGGCAGAGTGGAGGGAGAGATGGGGTAGTTATGAGACGGGGCAGTAGGAGGGCAGAGTGGAGGGAGAGATGGGGTAGTTATGAGACAGACGGGGCAGTAGGAGGGCAGAGTGGAGGGAGAGATGGGGTAGTTATGAGACAGAGGGGGCAGTAGGAGGGCAGAGTGGAGGGAGAGATGGGGTAGTTATGAGACTGATGGGGCAGTAGGAGGGCAGAGTGGAGGGAGAGATGGGGTAGTTATGAGACGGGGCAGTAGGAGGGCAGAGTGGAGGGAGAGATGGGGTAGTTATGAGACAGAGGGGGCAGTAGGAGGGCAGAGTGGAGGGAGAGATGGGGTAGTTATGAGACAGAGGGGGCAGTAGGAGGGCAGAGTGGAGGGAGAGATGGGGTAGTTATGAGACAGAGGGGGCAGTAGGAGGGCAGAGTGGAGGGAGAGATGGGGTAGTTATGAGACAGAGGGGGCAGTAGGAGGGCAGAGTGGAGGGAGAGATGGGGTAGTTATGAGACAGAGGGGGCAGTAGGAGTGCAGAGTGGAGGGAGAGACGGGGTAGTTATGAGACGGGGCAGTAGGAGTGCAGAGTGGAGGGAGAGATGGGGTAGTTATGAGACTGATGGGGCAGTAGGAGGGCAGAGTGGAGGGAGAGATGGGGTAGTTATGAGACTGATGGGGCAGTAGGTGGACCAGCCTTTGTTTCTTTTTCCTTATTATTAAAAACAGAAAAGACACGACAGGAGAGAGAAGTGTTCACATTAAACAAAAAATATCTAATAGCTCATTTCAGTGAAATGACCCAGTATGAAAAATATACCAAATACCAAATATACCTGGTGCAGTGATGGGGGGGTTGGCTGATGAGTGTAAACTGTTTACATTGGCTGGAGACAGTCTGATCAGAGAAATGAATAAAACAATGTTTATGTCTGAATACTGCCAGTCTGTGATCAAGGCAACTAGACATGAAGAACATTATATGTTTGTGTGTGTGTGTGTGTGTGTGTGTGTGTGTGTGTGTGTGTGTGTGTGAGAGAGAGAGAGAGAAAGGTGTCAAAGGTGAATTTTCACAGTAAATACTCAGGTAGAAGTATAGATACTAAGGTTTAAAAATACTTCTGTAGAAGTAAAAGTATGAAAAACCTAAGCTTTTTACTCAAGTAAAAGTGTTAAAGTACTGGTTTCAAAACTACTTAAAGGATAAAAGTAACAATAATGTAAGCAAAAAAAATGTCATTAAGGACAAAAGCTTCAGCGGTGACACAGGGCCTATAGTACACTACATAGTACATTACTATAGTACACTACAGGGCCTAGAGTACACTACATAGCTCACTACAGGGCCTATACTACACTGCATAGTACATTACTATAGTGCACTATATAGTACATTACTATAGTACACTACAGGGCCTAGAGTACACTACATAGTACACTACAGGGCCTATAGTACACTGCATAGCACATTACTATAGTACACTACAGGGCATAGAATACACTACATAGTACATTACTATAGTACACTTTATAGTACATCACTATAGTACACTACAGGGCCTAGAGTACACTACATAGCACACTACTGTAGTACACTACAGGGCCTATAGTACACTACATAGCACACTACTATAGTACACTACAGGGCCTATAGTACACTAAACCTTCCTAAAAACATTTTTCTAAAAACCATAATAACTATAATGTTATTTGAAAATGTTAATGTTGAAAAACTAGAGATGCTCTAAGCTGCCTGTTTCAGTACAGTACAGACCAAAAGTTTGGACACACCTTCTCATTCGGAGTTTTCTGTATTTTCATGACTATGAACATTGTAGATTCACACTGAAGGCATCAAAAAGGCATGTGGAATTATATACTTAACAAAAAAGTCTGAAACAACTGAAAATATGTCTTCTCGGTTCTTCAAAGTAGCCACCTTTTGCCTTGATTACTGCTTCACAGGTGTGCCCTGTCAGGTATAATAAGTGGGATTTCTTGCCTTATAAATGGGGTTGGGACCATCAGTTGTGTTGTGCAGAAGTCAGGTAGATACACAGCTGACAGTCCTACTGAATAGACTGTTAGAATTTGAAAAAAGAAAAAAGCAGCTAAGTAAAGAAAAACGAGTGGCCATCATTACTTTAAGAAATGAAGGTCAGTCAGTCCGAAAAATTGGGAAAACTTTGAAAATGTCCCCAAGTGCAGGCGCAAAAACCATCAAGCTCTACAAAGAAACTGGCTCACATGAGGACCGCCCCAGGAACAGGAGACCAAGAGTCACCTCTGCTGCGGATAAGTTCATCCGAGTCACCGGCCTCAGAAATCGCAGGTTAACAGCAGCTCTGATTAGAGACCAGGTGAATGCCACACAGAGTTCTGGCAGCAGACACATCTCTAGAACAACTGTGTGCAGCAGGCCTTCATGGTAAAATAGCTGCTAGGAAACCACTGCTAAGGACAGGCACCAAGCAGAACAGACTTGTTTGGGCTAATGAACACAAGGAATAGACATTGGACCAGTGGAAATCTGTGCTGGGGTCTGATGAGTCCAAATTTGAGATCTTTGGTTTCAACCACCGTGTCCAAGAGTGTGCGAAGCAGTAATCAAGGCAAAAGGTGGCTAGTTTGAAGAATAAAAATCTGTACTTAAGTTACACAAGTATTTTTACATAATTACTCGACACCTCTTTTGTGTGTGAGCATGCATGCGTGTATGTGTGTACACACATATAAGATGTTTCCCTAGTCTATTTTTTGTCATGACCCTCCCCTCTCCTCTTCTCTCCTCCCCTCTCCTCTGACCATATCTCTTCTTCTGCTCATAGACTAGATAACACTATTATTATGTATCACATGATGGGGCCCCGTCTGCTCTCATGAAACATAAATTGTTGGTCCAGTGTTTAGTGTTTGATCAGGGACTTTTATGGCTGCCGTGAGTTTGTGGCTACCTGCTCTGTTACCTACACTCATGCAAAACTTTGTTTCAGTGTGTTATTGGCACCCAACAGTGTTGAAATGTCAAAATATCTCAGCCATCTAGTCACTATGGGGTCAGAGTTTTCCCCACATTCAGGTGGTGTTGACGCTAGACAGAGTGTCACAGTTCAGGTGAGTTTGTTCCTCCATCTGTGGGTGCAGAAGCACAGATGTATTGGAGGAGGATGCAGTGCAAAGATACGAGGCCATCGCTGCCAAGTTTGATGAGCGTTTCGTGCCTAAGTGCTACGTTAATCTTCTTAGCATGTTCATGTGGTGTTTATCTATGCTTGAAGACAAACCCTGAGAAACCTGAAACCCTGAAATCAGTAGTCAGCACCATGGTTGAATACTTTGGCATTGGACCAGATGATGGACTCAGACAAACAGGGTTTCATACACGCCTTCCTTAGCAAACCTAAGGAACCAATCCCATCATGTGGGGCGGAGGTTTCCACATCATTATCATACTGCTGCAGTCAAACGAGCATTCTCAGAAAAGAGGCCAGATGTACTAGCTTTCAGTTTTATGCTAGAAAAACGTGTGCAGTTTTGTTTTTTTTTTTAAAGAATCAGACGTCCAGGCAAATGTCCTAAATCCTAACACTAACCCTAAAACCCTAACTCTAACTTCCTAAACACTAACCCTAACTCTAATACTAACCCTATCACCCTAACACCCTAAATTCTAACCCTAACACCTTAACACTAACACTCTACCCCTAAACTCTAATCCTAACACTAACACCCTAACCTTCACCTTAACCCTAAATCCAGTCAAGCGTCCAGGGAAAACCCAAGTTTGCAGTACCCAACTTGCAGCAGACTGTTGAAAATTTTATTCCAAAAAAGATTTTGGCACAGAGCATACATTGCCACTATCCCCCTGTAGTGTGACAGTGTTGTTAATGTCCACCCCTGCCCTGGGGTATCTTCTCCACACTGATCAGGTCCAAGGTGATCTCACACTAGTTACTAACTTTAGTTACTTTAGTTTAATAAGGTGGTCAAACCAAATCTCTCTAGCAATGTCAGAGCAATGTCACCAAACCTCTAAATCAACCCTACCAATATCCCTGAGCTCTGCCAAACCCTCACCAACCCTCACAAATCTTCACTAACCCTCACAAACCTTCACCAACCATTGTTAACCCTCATCAACCATCATAAACCCTCATAAACCCTCACAAACATTATACCAACACTCACAAATCTTCACCAACCCTCAGAAACCATCCTAAACCCTCACAAACCCTTACCAACCATCGTAAACCCTCACCAAACATTGTAAACCTTCACCAAATATCGTACTCACAAATCCTCACCAGTCTTCGCCAGCCCTCAAAAACCCTCACCAACCCTCACAAACTGTTACGGTTAGACTGGGCAGGCATGACGCAAATGCAGGAGGTAATTTATTAAAGAAACAAGACAAACAACTGAAATGATTGGGGTAAAACCAAGTAAAGGGGAACACACACGATTAGGGAGTTCACAAGCGAAAACACGATAACCATGACAAAATCATAAGTTCACAACAACTCACGCAATAGGCAGCAACAGATATCAAATACAGTGATCATGGAACATGGGGAGCAAGGGCGACAGAGAGAGAGAGAGAGAGAGAGAGAGAGAGAGACAGAGAGAGAGAGAGAGAGAGAGAGAGAGAGAGACAGAGAGAGAGAGAGACAGACAGAGAGAGAGAGAGAGAGAGAGAGAGAGAGAGAGAGAGAGAGAGAGAGAGAGAGAGAGAGAGAGAGAGAAATCAAGGGAGGAACAGGCAGGTTACAGGACCAACTTACAGACAATGACCGACAAGGAATAAATCCACTGAAACGCCAAGACTAAACAAGACACAGGTGAGAGCAATAATCAAGTGGCAGGGAAACACAGTACAGGGGCGTGACAGTCGACGGAGAAAGCATGGAAACAGGGCGGGACTAGGGAAAGGAAAACACTGCTCATGGACAGAGATGACAGCTAGTATTGGAAGGGCGGAGCTAGACATGACGCAAACCCTCACAAACCCTCACTAACATTCACAAACCCTCACAAACCCTCAAAAACCCTCACAAACCCTCACCAACCCTGACCAACCCTGACCAACCCTCACAAATCCTCACAAACCCTCACCAACCCTCACACTCACAAACCCTCACCAAACCTCACAAATCATCGCAAACTCTCACAAACCATCACCAACCCACACAAAACCTCACCAACCCTCACAAATCCTCACAAACCCTCACAAACCCTCACCAACCCTCACAAATCCTCACAAACCCTCACCAACCCTCACAAACTCTCACAAACCCTCACCAAACCTCACAAATCATCACAAACTCTCACAAACCATCACCAACCCTCACAAACCCTCACCAACCCTCACAAATCCTCACAAACCCTCACCAACCCTCACCAACCCTCACAAACCATCACCAACCCTCACAAACCATCACCAACAATCACCAACCCTCGCAAACTCTCACAAACCCTCACAAACCCTTGCAAAGCCTCGCAAACTCTCACAAACCCTCACAAACCCTCACCAACCCTCACAAACCATCACAAACCCTCACCAACCCTCACAAACCATCACAAACACTCACAAACCCTCACAAACCCTCGCAAACTCTCACAACCCTCACCAACCCTCACCAACGTCCTTGCTGACGAATCCAGTGCAGAGAGACTGCAGGTCTTATGGGGAAGACACCAGCATAAGGAATGCAGCGTTACTGCCAGACTTATGTCATCAGACATCATCTGATTACTGAAGTGCCTATAAACATCTTAATCAGATTACTGACTAAATCTGCTTTCTAGCTGTTATCGGGTTATTGAGTGCATGTCAGCGCACTCATTGATGGAGCTGCCAAAACTCGTGTCTGTGCAGCCAGTCCTGCCAGACAGATGACAGTGCCCTCTAGAGTCAGAGAGATTAAACTACCAATTTGTGACAGGGACACTTTGCAGCAGCTTTGTGGGTAGAATAGAGTATAGGTAGAGTATTTCATAGGTTATTATGACAGGATCACATGACAGTTTCACATGATGCTGTGTATTTGCGAGATGAGAACACAGAGTTGGTCTTTGATGATGGGCTAGAGTGGGGACTCATCATTAAACAACTCAGTGAAGTAAATCCTGAAATGAATTCTGACAGTGTGGACTGTGTGGTTGTGTTCATTAAACGGCTTCATTACTTATGGAATCAAAAGGGGTTCTGAACTTTTAGGTCAATAACATGCACAGGTACTCACTCACACACACTCACACACATTCCCACACATACACACACACACACACACACACACACACACACACACACACACACACACACACACACACACACACACACATACACACACACACACACACACACACACACACACACACACACACACACACATCCCCACACACACATTCACACACTGAAGGATTTTAGTGTGCAGTTCACACAGCTAAGATAACCACTGCACAAACACACACAGAAACAAAAACCTATTAGCAATGTAATAGGTAAAGCAAAACGAGAAAGTGAAAATACAACTGAAGGTAATAAATAAGAAATTGATGAATGCAAACAAACAGAGCCCTAGAGAGAAAACGAAAAGACCAGAACAATTTAGGAGAGATGAGAGATCCAGGGTCCCTCCATCCCGAGAGAGTGAGGACACACACACACACACACACACACACACACACACATATATACACACGCACACACACACACACACACACACATATATATACACACGCACACACACATACACACACACACGCACATATATACACACACACACGGACACACACACACACGCACGCACACACACACGGGAGAAATGAGAGATCCAGGGTCCCTCCATCCCGAGAGAGTGAGGACACATACACACACACACACACACAGGCATACACACAAACACGGACACACGCACAGACACACACACACAAGGGGAGAAATGAGAGATCCAGGGTCCTACTATCCCAAGAGAGAGTGAGAAAGATGCACACATACACAAAAACACACACATAGACACACACACACACACACACACACACACACACACACACACACACACAGTAAATCTCTATAAATATTTATAGTGAGTAGGATTGCCGAGGGGCATCCGCTCAGCGGTTACGGCAGGAGCATCGTCACTCCTGGGTAAACAGCACTGATGTCCAGTGCAGAACCGTACCCTCTACCCGGCAACACGCAGGGTACAGACCTGTCAGAGAGGAGCTCAAGAGACAGACCTCACAGAGGGGAACCCAGGATGTAGACCTCACAGAGGAGAACTCAAGAGATAGACCTCACAGAGGGGAACTCAAGATATAGACCTCACAGAGGGGAACCCAGGATATATACCTCACATAGGAGAACTCAAGATACAGACCTCACAGAGGGGAACCCAAGATATAGACCTCACAGAGGAGAACCCAGGATATATACCTCACAGAGGAGAACCCAGGATATAGATCTCACAGAGGAGAACTCAAGATACAGACCTCACAAATGGGAACTCAAGATACAGACCTCACAGGGGAACCCAGGATATAGACCTCACAGAGAGGAGCTCAAGATATAGACCTCATAGAGGGGAACCCAGGATATAGACCTCATAGAGGGGATCTCAAGATACAGACCTCACAGAGGGGAACCCAAGATATAGACCTCAAAATGGCCTCACATGGGAAGTACCCACCAAATAACCTTCAGGGTTGTGTTGGCTGTCTGATTAGAAGTGCAGGAATGCTGATCACTGGATAATGGGTTTTCTTCAACTGTTCTTGGAAAGACTGAATTGCTTAAGTCATGTTTACATTTGTTTTACTGTATATATTAGCATATATTAGCATGGTAATTATATGAAGCACCACACGTTTTGCTTCATAGGTATATACACCTTTCATAGGTATATACACCCTTCTCTGACACTCTCTCTCTCTCACTCTCTCTCTCACTCACTCTGCCCCTCAATCTCCCTCTCTCTCTCTCTCTCTTTCTCTCTCTCTCTCTCTCTCACTCACTTTCCCTCTCTTTCCCCTTCTCTCTCTCACTCACTCTCCCTCTTTCTCTCTCCCTCTCTCTCAATGAATGGAGCATACAGAGGGTAAACACACCAATCTGATGATAACCTCTAAAGCAGACAGCACACCCTGTTCAGCCTTTAGTGACTGCCCCATGCTCTCCAAGGATTAGAGGAAGATTATCAATGGCACACCATTCCATACCACAGCTAAAAATGACCTATAAATACTTTGTCACCTAAATATGTTCTGCTTCTTGTATGTGTGTGTGTGTGTGTGTGTGTGTGTGTGTGTGTGTGTGTGTGTGTGTGTGTGTTGTGTGTGTGTTGTGTTCCCTTTTAGAACATATAGTGTGTGCTTTGAAAGCATAGGAGCCTCATGCAGATGCACCACGTGGCTCTGCTGAAGGATGTCTCTATAAGTGTGGTAACGTTAGTCATAATAACACAGTGGGAACGCTCTGATTTCAGAAATGTGTAAATATTTAAAACAGGCACTATTGCACATCCTAATAAAATCAAGATGAATCGCAAAACCAAACCCATTAAGCACCACAAATTACTCACTCACAATTACTCACTCTCATTCTCACTGTAAACCAAACACGTGTGCAGTGATGCACGTGAAGCCAGGAAGAAGCCCACAGGTGTCTGCCGTTACAGGGGTGACGGGGCACATATCCTGTTTGCACCCTCAGCTACTTTCAGCACATTTCCGTCCAGACAAGATGCATTAATGAGACAAACAGATGCAAACACGGCCTCCAAGCCCCACCGGGACTACAGAACGCCACTGTTATATGATTACAGAATGTTGGAGCTGTCCACATTTGTGGTGCTGAAAACTCATGTCTGACATCAGTGACATCAGTGCATGGGTGTGTTAATTGCTCTGTGGTGGGCTCTGTTGAGACACTATAGCTGTGCAGTGACAGAGGTGCTTCCTCTATATAAAGCCGTTAACAAGCCCTCGTATTAAAAGCATGGGGTGCTCCTGCCTCTGCACAACCAGCCTTATGCACTTTAATACCACATTTAATGGGCATACGCCACAAAAACCAGTCAATCATAAAAACCACGTCTGACTTTAAGAGCTTTTCTCCTGGTAGAATATGGTCTCAGCTAACAGCCCAGACATAAAATTCACTTTAGGTGATTAATACAATAAAAGAGGTTTTACGAGATGTTAAAATGATGAATAGTCCACATGCAAATGGGAAACAGATTAGAACAACAGATTAATAGGAAACAACAGTAATTCAACATCATTAAGTCTGGCTAAGCCCATCCTGGGTTTGTGTTTGATAAGGTATGAACACAGAGGAAGAGAAGCAGGATAGATCATCCTCAGAAAGACACAGACACGCTGATACTAGATTATCAGTTCAGACAAAAATTCTGACAAATGATTCCATTGGTCATTTCTTAAGTTAATATTCTTATACGAGCATTGCAAAAAAGCTACTTTATTCATGGTGTTATCAGATGCCCTGTGGTGTGGAGGAGAGGAGAATGGGGTTCTGAGACTGGGTTCTGAGACTGGGTTCTGAGACTGGGTTCTGAGACTGGGTTCTGAGGCTGGGGTTCTGAGGCTGGGGTTCCTCCTCGAGGTGCCTCTTCCTATCTTCAGGGATGCTGTCCTTGCTTGTTCATTAGTGGACTGGAGCAGGACTTGTGTTTTCCTGTGTTGTATTTCAAGGTTTTGACAGTTTAGTCCAGTTGAACGTCAAGTATGTATGTGCGAGGATCTATCCTTCTGTGTGCACGTATCTTGGTACGTTTGTGACCACACACACACCAGCTTGGCTATGCATTCTTGACGAGTGTGTCAGTCCCAGTGCACAAGGACCAGTAGTACACACATTCATGACAAATGGCACCTGCACTTTCTGCTTTTCTATGAGCATGAACATTAATAAAGGGGTTGTAATGTTTACATTACTCTAAATGCCATGAGTCCTGATGTACGCAGGCATACACACGCATTCATGCTCAAACGCTGCACAGGCTGGATATAACTTGGCATTAGTGGAACGTGATTAACACAAGCTCATTTATTATTAACATGCCCAGACACTGCAGTTACTAATACTAATACTGCAGGCTACTTCATACAGACTTCATAGAGACTTCATAGAGACTTCATAAACAACAATTACATGTAGTTCAACTCCACATTCTGCTGCAAATCTACGCTAATTCTATGATTCTCCACAGTTGTACATTACATAAGAATGTGCATCTAGTCGTAAGCAGATGGAGCTCATAGCCATAATGACTCTGCAGTAGAGGAACCTGTCAGGAACACTGAAGGAAACCGGGAGAATAAATCAAATCTCACATTAAATCTTTTAACGGACCATGTTTAATATTAACTGCTACTCCAGACGGGAGAGAAATAGCAAAAGAGATCAGATAGCAGAGTGAAGGAAAGAAAGAATGTGTGTGCACATATGTGTGTGTGTGTGTGTGTGTGTGTGTGTGTGTGTGTGTGTGTGTGTGTGTGTGTGTGTGTGAGTGTGTGTATGTGAGTGTGTGTGAGTGTGTGTATGTGTGTGTGTGTGTGTGTGTGTGTGTGTGAGTGTTTGTGTGTGTGTGAGTGTGTGTGAGTGTGTGTATGTGTGTGTGTGTGTGTGTGTGTGTGTGTGTGTGTGAGAGAGAGAGAGAGAGAGAGAGAGAGAGAGAGAGAGTGTGGGTGTATGTGGGTGTTTGTAAGTGTGGGTAGGTAGGTGTTTGTGTGTGTGTGTGAGTGTGTGAGAGAGAGAGTGGTGTGTGTGTGTGTGTGTGTGTGTGTGTGTGTGTGTGTGTGTGTGTGTGTGTGTGTGTGTGTGTGTGTGTGTGTATGTAAGTGTGGGTGGGTGGGTGTGGGTATGTGTGAGAGAGAGAGTGTGGTGTATGTGTGTGTGTGTGTGTGTGTGTGTGTGTGTGTGTGTGTGTGTGTGTGTGTGTATGTAAGTGTGGGTGGGTGGGTGGGTGGGTGTGGGTATGTGTGAGAGAGAGAGTGTGGGGGTGTGTGGGTGCTTGTGAGTGTGGGTGGGTGTGTGTGTCTGTAAACGTCCAGACACAAATCTCCTATTACACACTTCTCTCTGTCGGTATGTCTCTAGGGCTCAGATTTACAATCCTTCTACATGCAGCAAGAGTACTACTACAACTATAGCTACAACTCATCACACACACACACACACACACACACACACACACACACAGATAAGCATCTGAATAACTGCACACACTGACAGCCCCTACAGTTGGGGTCGTGCCCTAAGGCCAAGGTGTTCTCCCAGACGTACTGCACCACAGTGTGCTCCTGAAGATATAGAACTTCATACAACAAACCCTGTTAGGTTGCTTGTTCTGTTCCTTCAAACAGGAATATTGCTGATGCATTTTATCAGACTGAACTCAAAACTCCTACATCATCCAGAGAGTTATTTAGAGTTGTTTAGCATGACAGCATGTGGTCCCTTGGTCAAAGTGGGGAATGGGGTCTTCTGGGGAACGTGGTGTCTTGGGAAACATGGTCTCCTTGGGAACATGGTCTCCTGGGGAACGTGGTCTCCTGGGGAACGTGGTCTCCTGGCTGCTATTTGCTCTCCTCTCCATCAGGATGTGCTTCATTCTGCTCATCTGTAGCTCTTAATTATGCTTCAGTTTGTTTGAACACACACACACATGCCTTCATTTTTATGTTCATTTCTGTTTTGCTTTAGCAGCGTTAATCTGGGTGATGGGTTAATCTGTGTGATGTGTTAACCTGGGTGATGTGTTAACCTGGGTGATGTGTTAACCTGGGTGATATGTTAATCTGGGTGATATGTTAACCTGGATGATATGTGCTCACAGACACCAGCAGAAAATAACCAACACAGCTGCTCCCTCCCTGCAGAGAGCCCGCCCCCTCTCAGCCCCGCCCCCTCTCTCAGCCCGCCCCCTCACTGGCCTTTGTGTAGTGGTGTGTATCACATGCTGGACTTTGTGTAGTGGTGTGTATCACGCTGGTCTTTGTGTATTGGTGTGTATCACACGCTAGTCTTTGTGTTTTGGTGTGTATCACACGCTGGTCTTTGTGTATTGGTGTGTATCACATGCTGGTCTTTGTGCATTGGTGTGTATCACATGCTGGTCTTTGTATTGTGGTGTGTATCACATGCTGGTTGTTGTGTATCGGTGTGTATCACACGCTGGTCTTTGTGTTGTGGTGTGTAGCACATGCTGGTCATTGTGTATCAGTGTGTATCACACGCTTGTCTTTGTGTATTGGGTGTGTATCACACGCTGGTCTTTGTATTGTGGTGTGTATCACATGCTGGTTGTTGTGTATCAGTGTGTATCACATGCTGGTCTTTGTATTGTGGTGTGTATCACACGCTGGTCTTTGTGTATTGGGTGTGTATCACACGCTGGTCTTTGTGTTGTGGTGTTCATATCCATTTTTCTGATCCTTGTCAAACATGCAATTGAACACCTACTGTCCAGATAAACAACAGAATCTCTGGGGTGACCCCAGATTTTGCATAGCACCACACATATAATTTTGCTCTAGCACACACAGGCTACTAAATAACCATGATGCTTGTGTCCTGAGAGTAGGCAACATTAATAACTTTATAATCACTGTATGAGATGATTCATCATCTGTTGTTCCTACCAGTGAAAAAACACCTTTTATATTTAGGATTTGTAGGGAGGTTCTGATGATGTACTGAACATGAGACAGTCATAGACTCAAGCTGTATTTACTCTGAGGAGAGTCAGTGTCTGTCTCCTGAGGTATTTAGTGTCTCTGAGTGTCTGAGGTATTGGTGAGTGGTGAGGTGTTGGTGATGTGTTGGTGAGGTATTGGTGAGTGGTGATGTGTTGGTGAGGTGTTGGTGAGGTGTTGGTGAGATGTTGGTGAGGTGTTGGCGAGTGGTGAGGTGTTGGTGAGGTGCTGGTGAGTGGTGAGGTGTTGGTAAGGTGTTGGTGAGGTGTTGGTGAGTGGTGAGGTGTTGGTAAGGTGTTGGTGAGGTGTTGGTGAGGTGTTGGTGAGTGGTGATGTATTGGTGAGGTGTTGGTGAGTGGTGAAGTGTTGGTGAGGTGTTGGTGAGTGGTGAGGTGTTGGTGAGTGGTGAGGTGTTGGTAAGGTATTGGTGAGTGGTGAGGTGTTGGTGAGATGTTGGTGAGGTGTCGGTGAGGTGTCGGTGAGGTGTCGGTGAGTGGTGATGTGTTGGTGAGGTGTTGGTGATGTGTTGGTGAGGTGTTGATGAGTGGTGATGTGTTGGTGAGATGTTGGTGAGGTGTCGGTGAGGTGTCGGTGAGTGGTGATGTGTTGGTGAGGTGTTGGTGAGGTGTTGGTGAGTGGTGATGTGTTGGTGAGGTCTCGGTGAGTGGTGAGGTGTTGGTGAGTGGTGAAGTGTTGGTGAGGTGTTGGTGAGTGGTGATGTGTTGGTGAGGTGTTGGTGAGGTGTTGGTGAGGTGTTGATGAGTGGTGATGTGTTGGTGAGGTGTTGGTGAGATGTTGGTGAGGTGTCGGTGAGGTGTCGGTGAGTGGTGATGTGTTGGTGAGGTGTTGGTGAGTGGTGATATGTTGGTGAGGTGTTGATGAGTGGTGAGGTGTTGGTGAGGTGTTGGTGAGGTGTTGGTGAGGTGTCGGTGAGTGGTGATGTGTTGGTGAGGTGTTGGTGAGGTGTCGGTGAGTGGTGAGGTGTTGGTGAGGTGTCGGTGAGTGGTGAGGTGTTGGTGAGTGGTGAGGTATTGGTCAGTGGTGATGTGTTGGTCAGTGGT